>NC_083365.1:25686253-25901253 GCF_030254825.1 Meriones unguiculatus
CTCTTTTTATTTTTTCATCTTTGATTGGTAAAGTATAAAAATGTTTAGGCATTTGACCTGCTTTTTTCTTTCTTTTTCTTCCCCCCCCCCTCTGTCTTCAGGTTTGCAGAGCATGCCAGGGGACTACGTTTCTCAGGGTGGACCAATGGGAATGAGTATGGCACAGCCGAGTTACGCTCCTCCCCAGGTGACCCCACACCCTACTCAGTTAAGACATGGACCCCCAATGCATTCGTATTTGCCAAGCCACCCAGCCATGATGATGCACGGAGGACCCCCTACCCACCCTGGAATGACTATGTCAGCACAGAGCCCCACAATGTTAAATTCAGTAGATCCCAATGTTGGCGGACAGGTGATGGACATTCATGCCCAATAGTATAAGGGAACTCAAGGAAAAAGGAAACACACGCAAAAACTATTTTAAGACTCTCTGAACTTTGACCAGATGTGACACTTAATATGAAACTCCAGACAGCTGTGATTATTTTTTACTTTTGTCATTTTTCATCAAGCAACAGAGGACCAATGGGACAAGAACACAAATGTGAAATGATGGGCTCACTGAGACAATTTTGTCCATGCAAAGATCCTCTGGAGAAAGACTCCGAGAGTTACAACTACTGTAGCATAAACATAGGGACTAAGTTAAACTTGTACATTTCTGTTGATCACTCCGTTACATTGCCTCAAATAGTTTTAGAAGAGAAAAAAAATATATCCTTGTTTTCCACACTATGTGTGTTGTTCCCAAAAGAATGACTGTCTTGGTTCATCAGTGAATTCACTATCCAGGAGAGACTGTGGTATATTTTAAACCTGTTGGGCCGGTGAGGAAAGAACCACAGAACCACGCTGGGGAGCAGGATGGACACTTGGCTGATCCTCATCACTAACTCCAGCGGCTAGAATGTGTTTTCACACCCAGCCTTTGTTCCCCCATCAGTGTGTCCTTTAGTTTCAAACAGATCTTTATAGTTTGTGCTTCATAAGCCAATTCTTATTATGATTTTGGGGAACTGTTCTTCAAAGAGCTTGCCAATGAAGATTTAGAGATAGAGTGAAGGCTTCTTCAAGTTCCAAGCCTTGGCTCTGTGGACAAAACAATCTTAAGTTGGGCAGCTTTCCTCAACACACACACATACACATACACACTAAAAAATGTTATTCATGGTCATTGCACCATAAGTAGGATTCTATCAGGAACTCAAAGCTTGGGGGATAAAAAGGAGCAAGAGAATACTGTAACAAACTTCGTACAGAGTTCGGTCTTTTAATTGTTTCATGTTAGATATTCTATGTGTTTACCTCAATTGAAAAAAAAAAAAAGAATGTTTTTGCTAGTATCAGATCTGCTGTGGAATTGGTATTGTATGTCCATGGGATCCTCTTTTCTCAGCACGTGTTCCTCACTAGAAGAAAATGCTGTTACCTTTAAGCTTTGTCAAATTTACATTAAAATACTTGTATGAGGACTGTGACGTTATGTTAAAAAAAAAAGGTGTTAAGTCACAAAATGCGGTAATAAATATTTCATTTTTGATTTTTTGTTAGGCTTTGGTGTTTTTTAATGGTTTGAAAGTTGTAGGGTGCCAGTGCGCTGTGCGCTGGTGAAAGTAGGTGATGGTTTCCCATCCCCCACTTTAAGGACTTTGAGCATATCTAAGATGTAACTTACCAACAATTTTAAAAGTCCTCATCTGTAGCTTTTCCTTATGTGTTTGAACTCTTAGGTTTCGTCAGCAGAAAACTTCCAAAGGTATGAAATTGTGTGCATTATAACCAGCTTGAAAAGTCACCTTTAAAATGCCCAGTTTGTCTTATCATAGCTGCATGATGTTTTAAAAAGTAATTTCAGATTAAAGCTTTTGCCTATGCACCCACCACTAGAATAAAGGGTTTATTCCAAGTTAATTTTATATCATAAAAAAATGTGTGCTCAAACATGATTTATCTGTATTTCTTTCATCTTGCTCAAATACTACTGAATATGTAAATTAAGGTTTATATATAGATGTTTATAGATAAGTAAACACCTTCTATGGAATTGAAAATCCTAAGCTTAAAAGAGTGCTTAAGCATTAATATTTAATACAAAGGATACAGTGGGATCTTTTTACTGTAGATGCTTTCTCCATGTGCAGCGATGTATGACAATTTGGTGGCTCAAGTTTTTTTTTGTTTTTGTTTTTGTTTTTTTGTTTTTTTCTTATATAAAGGAACAGACAATATGATAGCATTTTCAGGACTGCACTTGGAAATCTAGAGTCACAGGCTTGTTGATATGGTATGGAGTCTGCTCAAGTGTGTTAAACGTAGAAGCTTAAGGTATCTGCTCCTATAAACACAAATAAACACACTGTTTAGACTTTCCTAACTCCTGGATGTTGACTCCTCCATTTAAAAGGGACAATAAACAGGAAGTGGATGGATGGTCCAACTTGATAGGGGAAGAGTTCACTAATGAAACAAACTTACACTTGGAAACAATCCACAGTGGTGTCTTGGGCAAGCCCTTCCATGCTTTCTCTTTAGACAGCCTTAATGGAAGTTCTGCAGTTGAATGAGCAAGGCTATAAATTGCTATTGTTTTCTTTTATATTGTTAAGTAAAATTTTTATAAGTGCATTTATCACTTTAATTAGTGCACTGCTCTTTAAACCTAGAAATAGCAGCGCTTGACACAAACACACTGATCTTGTAAAACACACACAGCTTCCCTCTCGTTTTTTTTTTCCTGTTCCATTTTACATGGAATCTTTCTGTAAAATTTAAATATTTGCATATGTTTACTTTAAATGCTCTGATATAAACTCTGACAAGTTCCTCATTTAAAAACTAACTCTCACATCAGTTGAAAGGGAAAAAAATTATATTGGCAGTTTTTCTTCCATTGCTTTCCATAAGGTAAATGCTGCATGGTTTCCTTGGTCATAAGCTCATGTTTATAAAAAGTGTTTTATGAGGTTATTACATTATTCCACGAAGGGTAGAGCCCAGAGCTGCTGAGCCTGAGCTTGAATTCACAAACTCATCTTAAGCTTAGTATCTTGGCTAATCTGTATGCTGTCATGTTAATCTTAACCTTAAATATTTGGAGATGAGAGATAATTGTAATAATATCGATGCATTTTTCTTGCCCCACCCCCCACTCCATTCTATGACAGAGCGATGATGATTTTATCCAGTTTTTATAGTGCTTTTTATACCACCTCAGAAGGCGCTTGCTCCTATCTCGGGTTTACTATTTAGTATAAAGAGTTCCGATTTGGGTATATTTAAGAAAGACTCAGCTGTCAAACGCAAAGAAACTGGGAATGGTGTTTTGACAACCATATAGTGTTAAAGGAAATACTGTAGTCTGAATAAAATTGCTTATGTTCTCCAAAACAAGAGTAATATAAAAACACTTTTTTATTTATATGGAAAAGCAAAAGCAGAAATAAACTCCAAAGGTTTCCCTTTCTTCAAGAAATTCCGAGAGAGAGCTACAGTCGCCATCTGTTAAGGTTTGGGAATTGAGCAAGAAGCCCCATTTTAAAGGAAAAGAAAAGTCCAGAGGAGGCTGTGTCTTCCACGCTTCCCCTCTTCCGCCCATACCCGGGTCAGCACCCTGAACCCCCACTCCAGCTCCCTGGATGGGTCTGTCCAGTCCATCAAGGTCCTCCTCGCCGGCTGGCCCTCCCACTCCCGCCCGGGGCCCGTTAACCCGGAGCAGACCCGGGAAGGGGAAATGTGGCTAATATCTCTAGCAGCTGTCAAAAGGAGGGCCCTTCCTTCAAAGGGATCCTCCACAAATTCTCCATTAGTCTTGCAGGCCAGCAATTTGATAAGGAGCCCGCACCTCCGCTACAAAGTTGCCACTCTGTCAGACGGTCCTCCGTCGAGCTGTCTAAACGGCCGGAGTGGCCCTGGCAAGGCGACCCCCTTGTGGTCCAGGGGCAGAGGAGAGGAGGAGGAGGAAGCCAAGAGCGAGGAGGATCCCGCCCTCGGTCGTCGTCCTGCGCGCAGAAAGGCCTCCCCGTCGCGAGGGTGTGCGTCGTCACCCGGAGGAACCTGCTGCGGACGGATGGGGGGTGGTGGTGGGGGTGGGGGGACAAGGAACAGTTTCTTTTGCAGTGATCAACTAAAGGCGTCGCGAGCCTGGGGAGCCACCCCCACCCCCCACCCCCCGAGTCCCAGTGGGGCCGGAGGAAGGTGCAGCCTGGACTCCAGCGGTCAAATCGTGATGAGAATGGGGACCGTCGGGGGCAGCGTTTGAAGGGAGGTTTTAATATTAATAGTTTCGCTGTAGAGACAGAAGGGAGATTGCGTCTACTGCTCCTCCGGGCAGACTCTGGGTGACAGGAATGATGGATGATCCGGCAGAGCCCAGCGGCCCCTCCCCTCCAGCCCCAACAGTGTCAAAGCTACTTTAGCCGAGGCTTTAGAAATAAAATAAATAAACAGCATCGCCCCCCTTCTCCTCGCCCCACCATCTCATCGCCCCCGCTTTCAGACGCCGATTTATGGATCATTATGAATCAATTACTGCTCTCAATACTTAAATAAAACAGCGGAAAGATAGAAACGTGGGGTTCGGTGGGGCTTTTTTTTTCTTCCCCCCCCCGACAGGAACCATCACAAAATCCATTATCTTATCATCAGAGCCCCTGGGTTAGGAGGTGAAGAGAAAAAGAAGGGGTCACTCAGGAAATAACACGGGAGCGCTACGGGGGGAGGTGTCGGTCGCCCGGTCGCTGCCTTTGTGGTATCTGGGTTTGTTTGTTGTTGTTTTTGGGGTGGGTTTTTTTTGGGAACGCGGGGGTGGGGGTGGGGGTCGGGTTGGGGGGTGCTGCGCGTGAGAAACCCGATGCCCGCGAGTTCGGTGACCTGACCCTTCAACTCCTTCGCCCGCCCGAAACCCTCCCGGCGGTGGGTGCGCCTGGGTTAGCATCCCTCGGTGGCCTGGAGGGAGGGAGTTCGCACGTGGAGAGAGGTGTGGAGGGATGGAGCCGTCTGCGGGGCAGGTTTGCACTTTGTCGTGGGCGACAGGGCTGGGGCGCGGGTAAGGGGCTCGGGGACGGTCCCCATCCAGTCACTCAGCCCTGGTCCCGCCTGTGGCTGGCTGGTTTTGTCTTGCAACTGTGTGGGATCTGGACAACCTCCCCCCCCCAACCCCCTTCCTGCCCCCGCCTCGCCTGCCCCAGGCTTTTTCATCCTTCTCGGGCCTCTGGCGGGGCGGCGCTCTAGGTCCTTGTAGGTGTTTCTATGACTACATTGTGTGTGTGGGAGGGTCAGATGTGGGGGTTGCCCGAGAGAGGGCCGTTCCTGGGCGGTCATTTATCAATGTCACCCACATAATGATTCTCTCTGCAGCGTCCTATTGATGAGGATAATTACATTAGCTCAGAGTGACTGATCAATGAAAAACCACCAACAAAAACTTCTTCACTCCTCCATAATACCAAAAAACCGATACAGAAATAACAGAAAGTCTGATTTTCTTCCTATCTACCAATGGATTCTGTATCCCTCCAACCCCCCGCCCCAGGACCCGGGAATGAAGTAACAAAATAGACCCAGGTTTGTTCGTTCAAGGAGGATGCAGTTTTGCCTGTGAATGCATTTGCTCTAAATGCATTCGTTCCTCCTTTGGTAAAGAATGTCAACGGATTTGCTACTGTGAGTGGCTTTTAGACTGGTCTGTGGTTTTCCTTTCCTTTTATTTTTTTTTCTCCCCATTGGACCTTTCTCCCCTACTTCAAAAAAAATGATAGGCAATCCTTTTCATACATAAATAGAAAAAGTAATTATTCTAGATCCTTTCTCTAGATTTTTTTTTTAAATAAAGCATTTGCCTTGATCGGGTTATCTTTTTGTCTTTATTAGTTCACAAAGTAGAGCAATTAAATATGTGATGTTGTGTGGGGAATCAAGAGGGGATCCATTATATGGTGGCATAACTCGCTATGTTCTCGCCTGCAAGTTTGCAGCTAAATTACGATTTCGCTTTTTCTACACTTGAAAATCAATATTTTCTCAATTAAAGAGATTTTTAATGCCTTACTTGAGAGTTGTTAAAGGCGCTGTAAATTTTATTGTAATGTTTCTTAACCTCGGAGTAGATTCAAGAGACGTTGATTCTCCAGGTTCTTTTTCTTTTTCTTTTTTTTCCTCCTCCTTCTTCTTCTCAGAGATGTAGCCAGGAACCTTCCACTGGTTTCAGATGTAGTAACAGCTACAAAGGTAAGGAGAGCTCCGCAGGGGAGCCGGCACTGGGAAGGGAGCCCTCCATGGCCAGAGGCCATTGTCTGGTGTACTTTCACCTCTGCGTGTCCCACCTCCAGCGAGTGACAGAAGCGGACATTTAATCTTTCTCAGAGGCAAGCATTAGATAGTCTCCATCTGCTCTGGGACCTCCAGAAAAAGAGGTGCATTTCAGAAAGACTCTAGACTCTCCCCAGTGCCCCAGCCTATCGCTCTTTTCCCTAAAGTGTACTCCAGAAAGACCTTTTCACGAATTCTGCCATATTTTACTTGGGCCCCAGACCCTGTGTCCCAACTCGCCCCCCCCCCCCACCTTGTAAAAGTTCTCCGAGAACGGAGTGGGTTGTGTTGGTAACCCAGGTCTGCTATCGCTCTCTCCTGCAAACTCGAAGTCTAGTGACGGGGAGGATGGCATTGAACTGCGTTTGCTGAGTCTCCGAAGGCCCAGAGAAGCCCAAGGATGAGATTCCCGAGGCCCAGAGAGAGCAAGGTGGAGAAACTTTTTAAAAAAGCAAAGCAAAGAGGAGGGAAAATTGAGCTGTGATGGGCTGTAATTAGAGAACAGGGTGTGGCAGAAAGTGAGTCTTTCTGACTTCTTTACAATTTAAAAAGAGATCACAGAAGGAAATCGGATGCCCCAGGATTACTACTATTTTTTTTAACCCAGTCTGTTTATGAGTGAGTACTCAGAGGTGCCAGGAAGGGCCTGAACGGCTCAGAGGAGGATCTACTCGGAAACTTCCCTTTGCAACTCATTTGCTGGGAATGAGAGGACGGGGAAAGGGCTCTATGTGTGTGGTGAACAGTGAGTAGGCTCAAGTAAGAGTATGGTGGGAAGCCGCACCTAGATATAATGAAGCTGCTGTTTTAAGCTGAATAGAAAAGGAGTGGGGTGGACAAAAAGCCACACACACACACACACACACACACACACACACACACAGTGCACTTTAAAATTATTCTCAGCTACCTGCCTTCTCTTTATTGTCTTCTCTAACCACACCTCATATGGACTCCTGTACATAGAGGGGGGCAAACACTCAGTGCCGTCATGTTGTCTGCAGGCCCACGGGGACAGGTCCCCCATTTCTGTAGATTCCTGACGCGAAAGCGTAGACCAGTGGCCTTTTTATCAAGGGAGTCCCGGCTTTGTTAATGTATTTGTACTTTGTTTCTGCTCTGGAGGAAGGAGGAGGTACCAGAAGGGGTGGGGGGGGGGGAGGGGTGCAGAACACAAAGACTTTTATCTAGTTCTCACCAAGCAGGTTTCAAAATAGGAACTTAATGGGAAAGAAAGAATAAAAATAAAGTGGGGTGTGAGAATTGTGCATTACAACAAGTTTACCGCTCTGTGAATATTTTTCCCCCCTTCGGAGGATTCTGTTTCCCTCATATTGAAACATTTTCAAATTTTAATCCTTTAGCAGACAAAACCTCAATATAAATATGACATGGGCCACTGGCAAAAAAACCGAACTTAAACTCGGTGTACAGGGGGGGAGGAGGGGCAGGGAGAAGAGAGGTCCCTTTCTGATTAATAACTAGCAGGGTAATGTTGAGGGCTTTTTCTGCCCGATTGCCTTTTTGAATTAGAGCCGATTTCTTCACACTTCAATGGGGCCTGTCTCCTTTAAAATGATTGGCAGATCTGTTTCTCTTTTTTTTCCCTCTCTCTCTCTCTCCCTGAGACTTAATGATGTAAATTTTCTAATTAGTTAAATCATATTGCTCAAAGGGCTAATATTTACCGTGTAAGAAATGATCATTCTGATTTGGACCTCTTGAAATATTTCGAGAAATAACATTTGGCTTTTAGGTTGAGGGATGAGAGAGGGGGAGGCGCTGATGGAGTGAGGGAAGGAACGGGCCGGCAACACGTTAAATTAATAGTTCAAGTTGAGCTGGGCTCACACCCCAAGTCCGCTTTTATTTTTCAATCAGCGAAGATTTAATTGGCAGCCCTCGGGCCGGGCGATCTGATATTTTCTCATTAGTTTCCCATCACTAATCTTGAGTGGTAGGTTGGCTTACAGGTTGTCAACATTTGACCAATTTTATTTAAGGGGGGGAGGTGGGGGCCCGCATTATGACTCCGGGATGTGAGATCTGCAAATAAATCCTGCTTGGATCAGCGGAACTAACAGGCGAAAAAAAAATGTTGACTATTCATCGTCGGGTCTAATAAGT
The DNA here is from genome assembly GCF_030254825.1 of Meriones unguiculatus. Classification (NCBI taxonomy): domain Eukaryota; kingdom Metazoa; phylum Chordata; class Mammalia; order Rodentia; family Muridae; genus Meriones; species Meriones unguiculatus. The sequence goes on from NC_083365.1 coordinate 25,694,690, forward strand.
TGCATTAATGTATATTTCAAGATGGATGATTATATGCGCGCTGTAAAGACACAGGACGGAAAGAGGTCGGTGCGGGAGCACCTGAGCTGGTTGAAGTGAAACGCAGACACCTTGGGAGCCGAAGGTAAATAAGCCTAGTGGAATCGCTGTTGGGGGTTTGGGAGCCACGGTCCTCCTCCCCTTCCTCCTGCAGCTGCGTGAAACTGCCGAGCCTGCGCCGCCAGCTCCGAGCGGCTCGGCGGGCTGGTCCACAGATAACATCAGAGCGCCCCCTGCTGGCTAGCAGGGCAGAGCGCGGCGGGCCAGCCCCCTGCGGAGCCACGGGAGTTTTTATTTTTGTTGTTGTTGTTTTCTTTTGCGTCCCCCTCCCACCACCCTGCTCTTCCCACCGTTCCCACTCTCGTCCGGCTACAGCGAGGGGATAGCTTGTCAAGGGTGAACGTTTAAATGAATAAGTGATAACGGTAATAATAATAATAATAAAAATAAACAGGAAGGTACCCACACACTGACTTGGCTTCGGGAAATAAATGACCAAAGTGCCTTAGCAAAAGGGTGCGTTTTCTAAATCTCTTTATGCTGCGGGGCTTTGCTTTGGCGTGCATCCCCTCCACCCCCCTTGCAGGCTTAACTTCCAAAGATATGTTTTAATGGACAACACAGAAGGCGCTAAAAATAAATAACCTGATGAGGGGGAACGAGGAATGCCAAGGAATATTTCTTATACTCGAGAAATCAGATTCCTGGAAAATTTTTTCACAGGTTTGTCTTCAGGAATCGCTTGTGTGTCTGTCTGTCTTTCCTAGTTGTCACAGCATTATACACAAGCAGGTATATCCCACGCGTGTTTTCTTCCCTGGCCCTGCTTTCTCGCTTTTGCTGGACGCGGACAGGGTGGCCGGAGGAGCGCACTCCAGCCTCCCGCGGGAGCGCGGACTGCGTCTCGCTGCGTCGCCTCCTGCCCAGCGCAAGGTGCGCTGCGCGGTGTCAGAGGGTTGGGGACGGGCGCGCAGCGGCGTGCTTCCAGCGTCCCCCACGACCCTCGCCTGGGATTTCTGCGCTGTGTGGAAGGCAGAGGCACCCAGGTAACGCGAACCCACCTCCACCGCCGCGTCGGCTTCTGGGACGAGGTGCTGGCAAAGCTGCTCAGGGTCAGCAGGGTCTCCAACCACCGTGGTTAGATCCCCCCCACACCGAGCGTGGCCATCTACCGCGGGGAACGACTTTAGCTTCTCGGGGAGTTTTTGTTTGTTTGTTTTAAGGAGCAAACTGCGGGGTTTTCTTGAGAACAATTTTGAGGAACGGGGCTCTGGGGGAAAGGACGGCGGGCAGGGAGAACAGCAGCCAAAGGTGCGTCTCCTTTCTTTCCTCCCTGGTGCGCCTAGCTCTTGGGTTGCGCAATGCCTTCTCCAGCCTGACTCCTCCGCGAGGTCCACCTTCACAACTCAGTCCCCCCACCCCCATCAGTGGATCGTGGGGGGGGCTGGGTCAGCCACCCTGGGCCCCACAGAAAGGGGCGCTTTCGAGGACAAGGCAGTGGTGGGAGACAGCCTAGATCTTCTGGAGAGAATAGGGGTGCCACAGAGCAGCTGAGCTTGAAATATTGTTGGGGGCATTGTGATAACCGGGATCAATTTAAATATTTATTACCAAGCAAGCTGTTGTGATGAGAGGGGATCCGTTCTGAAGTTCCTCGCATCACTTTAAAAGTGTATTCCGCTCTGGGGAAGCCTGCCACTGCGGTTGACTTTCCGAAAGCTCCCCTTTAAGCTCAGCGAGTGCAAATAGAACACATGGGCCGCCCTCGATGTATGTGTACGTAGGTATACGAGCGCATATGGAACGCATAGCTCTCTGTGTAACTGTATAAACACAATAAAACAAACACGAGGAAGGAAGTGGACCTCGCTTGCAGCTCAGAACGCAGAACAAGAAGCGTTCAGCAGTACGCTCTCACGGGTGGAGGAGATGTAGAAATCCTCCTATGTTCATCTACACCCAGCTTCATAAAGCCGGGAGACATTTGACAGTCTGGTCAGTGTGCTCAATGTACGAATGCAAAGGTCCTCCAGAAAAGGCAGAAAACACCCCACCATTAATCTTAAGCCACTGGACGACTATGATGGAAAGAATGAGATCACTAAGACTTATCTTCTCAGAAAGCTGTTAAAGGTCCCATGCCTATATTGTGGCAACAAAATTAACTCTCCCGGGAGGAATGGTGCTCTGTCTTAAAAAAAAAAAATTCTTTGTTTTTGTTTTGCTTTAAAGGCAAAGGAAGAAAAAAAAAAAATCAGCCAAGGAGCCCTTTCTTACACCCTGGATTTGTAGCTGGTGAGCCTGCCCTTCGCTTCTGGTTTGCTAAGTTGAGCAACAAAAGAAAAGAAAAGAAAAGATGCCCTCGTGGGATACAAAAGAAAACAACAATGTCAGGTGTTTAGTTTTCCCTCTTCCTTAAAAGGACTTAATTTTTTTTAAATGTCCAGCGATTTTTCAGTTAAAAGTTAAGCAGATATAAAAGATGTTCCCTTGTCCACGGTTATCAGCCGACTCCTGTCACTTGAGGTTTGCAGGCATTTTGTAGAAATAGATTTTGTGGGAAAGAGAATTAGAGACCCATATCGTGCGCTTTTAAGTAACTGCCCATTCCCAAGCCTGCACCTCAGGGTTGATGCCATGATGGAGGGATGTTGCTGTTTCATGAACAGAAACCCACAGTTAACAGAAAAAGAGGACTGAGCAACCCGACGACTGGGTTCTCCACAAAGATGCAGCCTCTCTTTGACCAGAGTCCCAAGAAAGACTCACCATATACGCAAAAGCCCTATGTTTTCCTTAGAGACTTGAGCTGGGGGAGCCTTTCAGAGGGATCCTGAATAATTAACATTTTTTTAATTAAAAAAAAAAAAAGCCAAACGCTGAACAAAATGAGGCAGGTAGTAACAACAACAACAACAACAAAAAGATAAAATAAACAGTGCTAAAAATTTATTCTTTCAACTCTGCTCGGTGAGAGAGGTTACAATGCGGCAGCCCGCTCTCCTGGGGTGAGAGCTTGCGCTGGAGCCCTCTCTCCACCAGAGACTCGGGAAACCGAGGGTGTCCGGGGAGAGGGGAGAGGGTGGGACCTCCTGGCAGCCCGCTCTTCCCACCTGTTCCCTCCGCCCTAAGCTGGAGCGAAGTGGCACCCAGATCCCAAGTGGCACTCATCAGGGTGTGTGCAAACGAAGAAATCCCCTAAGGCCCAGGAACCTGGCAAAGGTACAAGACCCGAGGGTCGGAGGCACACGCCACGGCCTGTCTGGCTGGCCCCGGCTGGCTGCCTGCGCTTGGGTGGGCGAAAGGCTCGCGGGCCACGCCGGAGTCGCAGCCAGAGAGCAGGGGCTGCCGTGTTGGTGGGAGCGCGCGCCCGCGCGGGACACACGCGCGCTTGAGTCTGTAGCCAGCCTCAGACGCCAGACTGGGAAAGTTCCCGGCTCTGCACGCGGGGGATAGAGGGGCTGGGGTGGGGGGGGAGCTCCGCTGATTCCAACACATCCCCACCTGCTACCTACGGAGGTGTGTGCCCCGCCTTGGCCTTGAACCGCAGAGCCTCCACGAGAGGAGAGGCGGAGGCCATGAGGATAGGCGGGGTGAAGAAGAATGATGGAGTTCTTGAAGCTTCCAGCAACTGTCACCGTATTCTATCTTTCCTGCCCAGATCTACTGGGTCCAAAAGGCAAAGAGATTGATTCTGGTTTAAAAAACAACAACAACAACAACAACAAAATAGGCCCAGGGAAACCCCACGGGTTGCCATAGACTCCTGAGACTGATCAGGCTTGGCTAAGGTTCGAAAACACAGTTTTAATTTTCTTAATGAAGGCGCGCTCTAGAGCTCAGCTGGTAATGGCTGTGCCGAGTTTAATAGACTTCTGTCGAACAGCAAAAGACGGATAACTATCGGTTATAAGTAATCTGCTCTAATGCAATTATTTTCCCAGGTTCGAAAGTCATTCTGCAGAGAGGGCAGGAGTGAATTAAGCCCCTGGGGGACCGTGGGCATGAGGCACAAGAGACCCTCTGAAGCAGGGTCTGAACAGGGTTTGGAGAGACACTTGGGCTTGAGAGTGGTGTCCAAGGCTTGGTATCCCACCTTCCCTCTCTCCTCTCAGCCTTTCCCCGCCTCTCTCTCTTCCCCTCTCTTTCTCCTTCTCCTCTCTCCTCCTTCTCTCTCTTCTTTCTCACCTCTTCCAGGATGAATGTTACTTCCCTCTTCCGCTCTATTTTACTCATTTTTTTGGGGGGGGGAGGGTGGGGCGGGTGTAATTCAGGCTGTCCAAGTATTTCTCTGGGAAATGGAAATGTACTGCGCGCAGAAGTCACTGCTGACTGTCAGGAGCTGAAATGGAATTGCATTGTGGGGTTCAGAATGTCAGCGTGACCAGGCACACAGCTAATATGTATTTCCAGCCCAACAGGGAACCAACCCAATCCGTGTCGTCATGTAGAAGTCAGTCTCCTTAGAAGCTTTTACGCACATTATCATTCCAGGAAATTTTTATTTGGAATTACCCAAGTTCTCCTCAGCTATCTACTTCACTTGGCCTGAAACACAAACCTCAGGAAATCATGATTTAAAGATATAAAAGCCAACAGGAGTCGTAATTTTCCTTTGCACAGAAACCAAGCCAAACCAAGGGAAGGAAGCCACTGTGCCCAGAGGGAAGCAGCCCAGGGAGCCTGAAGCTTTTGGCAAGAGCCCTTTACCACCAGTCCAGCTGCGGGACAAAGGAGGCTCTTGGAAGGAGAGTTAAGAAAGCCTAAACTCAAGGTGTCCATTCCAGAACCCCAAAATCACAACCACCCACCCTCAGTGTGAGAGGACCCTGGTTTAACTGGACTGCAGTCAAGTCCATTCCTTACCACTCCTCAGCTGTGGGGTGTGTGTGTGTGTGTGTGTGTGTGTGTGTGTGTGTGTGTGTACTATCTGCAACCTTCCCCCTCCGTTCTATTTCCCTCCATTTTTTTTTCTGGCACAAGCACACCAACTCCTCTTCTTTGCCCCAACCCTGCCCTATCCCCATGCCTTCTACAGCCGGAAGAGTGAATCAGAAAACACCTCTATTACATGGCTTACTCAGGCCACAGCAGCTGAGAGCACAACAGTCATTTAATCATAGGAAGCTGGAATACAGCAAGGAGGGAGGCCCTCTTACCTCCTGGTCCTTTGGTACACACCTCTCCTGGAGGGTGAGAGTTAGACAACCTGTTTCCTCTCTTGATCCTCCAAGGTCTTCCTAAGTCCCGGGCGTGCAGACACTAGGCAGAATGAACACTCGGGATTTGTCATCTTACTGAAGAGAAGGTGGCCTTGGATAGTCACCAGCCTAAAGAACCACATCCAGCTCCTCTAGTGCTCAGATTTTATTACCCCTTAACTAAATCCTGAGGAGAGAAGTCCCTGGCAATGCCCAGGCCCATCCTATTCCAGCAACCTTGTGTTTGGATGGCACTGAGGATAGAGAACCTTCCTCCGTAACTTCAAGGGCAAATTTGGCATGAAGGAAGAAGTAACTGCCACTCAGCCCCACTCTGCCACCCTGTGGCTTTCACCTCTAGATGGATTATCCAACTACAAGGCAGGCCTGCAGCCATGGTAGCTGAATGATTAAGAGCATCAGTGAAACCCTGGAAGCCCCCAGACTCTCGCTCTAATTGTGCACAGTAGGAAAGCAGAGGAAAGAGACAGTCTGCCCCCAAAGTGGGTTTTCTTATTTATTTTTAGGTTGATTTTTTTTAAAAAAATTACTCACTTTACATCCTGATCATAGCCCCTTCCTGCCCCACCCTTTCTCGCTGCTACCCCCTCTCCTCCCCCCCCCCCCAGTCCTCAGAAAAGTAAAGCTCTTTTCCACTAACAACTGACCCTAGCCTATCAGGTCTCATCAGGACTGCCTCTTCCTCTGTGGCCTGGCAAGGCTGCCTTCTCAGTGGGAAGTGGTCAACAGAGTCCATGTCAGAGACAGCCCCTGCCCCCCTGACTAGGGAACCCACATAGAGACTGAGCTGTTTATGTGCTACATCTGAGCAAGGGGCGTAGGTCCTCTCCATTCATTGTTCTTGGTTGGTGCATCAGTCTCTGCAGCACTCCAAGGCCCAGATTTGTTGGCTCTGTTGGTCTTCTTGTGGAGCTGCTATGCCCTCCTATGCTCTGGTTCTTCCCTGAGACTCCCTGTGCTCTGCCCAAATTTTCTAAGTTCACTCTTAGAAAAGCAGAGTAGAGAAGGGCCTGGTAGAAGTGAAAGCAAGCCTAGCAGTGATCTTCTCTATCCACAAATAAACATGTATGTTCTCAAGAACTCATCTCCCCTCTCACCAGCCAAGACCTCTTTGCAAGACATCTTGGACTCCTGACTTCCTCTCTTCCAGGTTTCTATGTCCCTGAGCCCTCTCAGTCCATCTGACCTCTGGAGCAAAGAACTAGATTGGTCTGGAGAACATAAGGAGGCCCCAGGAGGAGGCTTGTTTCTCTTTCATGCTCTTTTGTCTTAATGTCAAAAGGGAGCACATTTACTTCCTCTTGTCAATATCCGGAGAGGAAAGCATTTCTCTTCTGTCATCTTTTGCAGTGAATTAAATGTATGATCACATGTACATCATGGTTGCACTTGTCTGAAGTGGACTGGCCTGTCAGTCTGAACTGAGTACACACCCTTCCACTGCCTTCCAAAATGAGGTTAGTGGGTTTTTTTGTTGTTGTTGTTTTGTTTTGTTTTGACTTTTTTTTTTTTTTTTTGAGATAGGGCTTTCTATGTAGCCTGGAACTTGCTGTGTAGATAAGGCTGGCTTCTAGCTCACAGAGATCTGTCTGCTTCTGTTTCCCAAGTGACGGGATTAAAGGCATGTGCCACAACACGAGGCTAAGATGTGACGGTAGCTATAATTCTAGCGTTCTAGAGAGGAAGGCTGAGGCAAGAGGATCACCGTAAGTTCCAGTCAAGACTGTACAGTAAGATCCTGCCTCAAAAAATAAGAACCTCAGGTGACAAGAACTCCCCAAATGCTACACAAAGAGTAAACGGTTTCATCTTCAAGTTCCCTTGAGAGAAGTTGGGGATGACCATGCCACTTCAGAGCTGAGCCTCTTTCTGCTTCTGCGTTTTTGGAGGGTTTTGATTGTCGCGCAGGTAAAGTAGTCTGCTTCTTCTGCTTCTGGAGGTGCTCTGCCCACCACAGTAGCATGAAGGCAGTCATTCACACTTCAGAACTTTATGTTCAAGGAGAGTGTAGAGTCAGGCCACAGGTTACCAACAAGCTCAGACAACCCACCTCAGTTATCAAAATTTTATTTCTAACTTAGCTTACTTTAAATTCAGTTTTCCTGCTCTGTTCTCAAAAAAAAAAAAAAACCCAAAAACAAAACAAAACACACCAAACAAAACAAAAACAATGGGAGCAGGCAATACCCACCCTCTTCCATGATACCTTTGTAAAATCATGATATATATATAAGCCTCCCTTAATGTCCCTATGGAAACCAAATTCTTTCCAATTAGAATGGGAAACACAGCTGTCATGTTAACTCGAAGACAGTTGCCTCAAAGACCCACCAAAAGTCAGTAAATTCTGACAACCTCTTTAACGTGTCTCTGAATTGCCAAGCACAAATCTGAAGGCTTGTTGAGAAATAACGATGGACTTGTTTATGGTCACGATCCAGATGAAGCCAAAGGGTGGATAAGAAAGCATTCTTTAGATGTATAGTTTACAATCGATTTTTCTTCTTCCTGAGGCAGGGATCCCTATGTAGTTCCTAGCTGGCCGTGCTCCTCCTGCCTCAGCCTCCTGAGTGCTAGGATTACAGATATGCATCACCGTATCTGTTTTTTGTTTGCTTGGGTGCCTTTTGATTTTTTTGGTTTTGTTTTATTTTGTTTTTCAATTCATTTCTAACATCTACCTCAAAGTTTTTCTAGGCAATATTTAATAGACAACGAAGTTCTCCAGGCTCATGCAAGCCACATCTGGAAACACTTCCTCTGCTCTCCACATCACCATCCCCCAGGCATCAGAGAGAACAAGAGCCGGAGGACCCCTCCCGCCATCATAAGATAGCATCAGCTTTTAATCAGTGAAAGGCACTCCTATTTAAATTTACAGGATGACTCTTTATTTCATTTATCTCTTCTTTTGGAGGAAAGTGAAACAAGAGCACCACCCTTATTAATTATAAGATTGATGGGGTGAAAAAGCCAAATGAATTTGCCTTGCAAATTATTAGCAGAGATATGAATATTTATGAGCGTGCCAGGAACTGTCCTCATGAACCCTAGGCATCAAGCTTGGGAGACAGTCAGACCAATGCCTTCCATGAGGCTCAGCCTTCCCAAATCTGACATGACAGAAATGGGAAACTTCTCAATTAGAGCCAGGGTGGGCTTCCATCAAGTAAGTTACCTTTCCTGGTGTGTGGCTAGCCTTGCTAAAGATGAACTTATTTTCAGAGCCTCTGTCACTTGCTTGAAGAACCTTTTAAAATGAGAGGCAGATAAGTTGTATAAAGAAGAGCTTTGTGTTTTTCCTACTTTTTCCTATTTTGAGTCTTATGTAAAATATTTGTGCTCTGCAATTTTAAAATTTAAGACTGTTTTCATTTAGTGTAAAAAAATACTGGAGAGCTAAGATACCCCCAGCATGGTTTAAATAGATGTGACTGAGGTGTGTGTGTGCATGTGAGAGTGGGTGTGTGTTCATGTGCTTGGGTGTTAGACTTAGTGAGGCACACCTTTAATCCTAGCAGGCAGAGCTCTGTGAGTTTGAGCCTAGTCTGGTCTACATCGAGAGTTCAAGGCCTGTAAAAGTAACTTTTATTTTTCTGATGTATTGCCTCCGTCTACTAACCTAGGCCTGTTCCTAGAAGCTTCTAGCCTCTGTACAATCTAATATAGATCTGGAATGTTTTTAGCCTCTGAGACTTACTGCTTAATAGGCTCACCCTTATTACCTTTTTTGAATTCTGGCTGGCTGGTTCAACTCAGCTGTTCTGGCTCAAACTCCTCGCCAAGCTGGCTGATTCAAACTGTCCTCTCTCAGCTTCTGACTGAATTGCCCTGCTTGGCTTCAATTTAACTCTAGTGATCTCTTCTAACCTCCTAGCTCTTTCTCATTCTCTGTCTTGTTTGTCTTTACCTGTGTCTAGCTTGTTCTCTCTACAACCAGTGTCTCTATAAAACTGTCCCATTAAAACTGCCTCTTCTCTTTCTTTCTCTGTACTGCTCTCTTTTAAGCAGCTTCTCCTTACTCTTTGTTCTCATGAGAATTGGGCTTACCTTATTCTGTCAAATCTTTCTCTTTTTCATCACTTTGGCTGCCAGTCAATTTCAAACATGAGTGCTTCCTTCTACAAACTAACTTTACTTTCATGGGGGGGGCTAAAGGTGTGAACTAAGGGCACGCCTGCATTCTAGCTGGATCACACAGACTTAGAAGGTCTTTGGACTTGATTAAAACAAGCCGTGTTGCTGGATTAAAATTCCTTCGCAAAGGCTATCCAGACCTACAGAGGGAAAGCTTACCTCAAGACAAGAAAAAAAGTAAAGGAGTCAAGGCAAGAATTTAGAAACCTGGAAAATGACAAACTATGTCTTCCTCTTGATTAGACCTGGCAGACTTTCTCAAGCTCTTTGGAAGGGATGCCAGAGGTCTGGCATTGGATGAGCTCAGCCTCTTTCCCCATCTCTTTTTCTGCAGAGTGTGTGATTAGGAGCCAGTCAAACCCTGTAGAAGTGGCTCTCTGTGACACCGGTCCATCTTGCAGATCCACTTTGAAAAGGGAGACAAGTTGAATTCAAAACAGAAATGTTAATCAGCTTAAAAAGCACAAGCAATTTAAATAATGCTCCTCAGATTTTTCTGAAAAAAAAATCAATATAAAACAAACAAACAACAACAACAACAAATGCTCAACCACATGTTCTCACTCCTCCACAATCCAAAGTGGATATATGTAATAAACTGGATATATATATATCTCCTGTCTTAATTTGTCTCTTTTCTGTAAGGATGCATTTGTTTTAAAGAAGTTATACTTCTGAGAACAAGTCACTTGAATTCACCAACCCTGAAGTTGATGCATTCCCTATCAGTAACTTTCTAGACATGCCATGAAACACACTTAACATGTCAGTAGTGGCACACACACACACTGCAAGCATCTATGTTGTTCAATTTAAGTGCACTTCAGTAAGGCACTTCATATCTTCCTAGAGCATGCTTTGGCTTAGTCGTCTGGTTTCATCTGATTGTTACAACCTTAACTAATGAAAATTCAACCTAGAATACTCACAAGTTGATTTTTAGAACTGAAAGAAAGGTGTACTTGAGGTCATTTGGTGTGGTCCTTTCTTTTATTGTTCTGATTAAAAAAAATGGAAATTTGAAGATGGCAACTGACTAGTCCAACCAACACTAGCTCTAGAGTTTGAAAAGACCCCAAGAATCTTAACTTGAGGTTAAATAAAAAAAAAAATCTGGTGCCTTCTCATTTTCTGATCTCTACATTCCATCAGTATTTATAGTATTTAACATAAACTTTTCTGCTAACATTTTCCCTGCTAGGGCAGTGAGAGGGTGATTCTTATTAAATAGTAATAAGATATTGACTGGCCTGCTTGCCAATATGAAGATTTGTTGTTGATCTGTGATGCCTGTATCGATCAGATAAGAATAAGGTCCATCCTCTACCTTTGCTATTGGCACAAAAACAAACTTTGTATTAATAGAAATGCAACCTTTCTTATTTATTGGTTGTACCTTAGCTCAGTCAATCAAGCTAGAAAGAGACATAAATGGGAACATCAGAAACAGGCACCTCAAGATACACAAAGATCTCCACTAGGGCTGTTTAAACAGAGCCTGGGATCCTTGGCTTCAACACATGGCCTTCTTATTGGCAAGCCTCACACCTCACTCCCCTTCATCCCACGGTTAATCCCACACAGATCCTGTGCTTTTTCTATTAGGGGGCATCTTATTCAGTTCTGAAACGATTGTCCGTTTGTGACACGCTCTTCTACCGCCCTGTTATTTCCATAGCTTGCTGTCAGAAGTGCCACTTGGCGTTTCCACAGTGGCGTTTTCCCACTGTGGTAAAGGGCATACAGTGAGGGCTTGGAGTGATGGCTCAGTTATTAAAGCTCTCCCCACACATGTGTGAGAGTTAGAGCTCAGATTCCTAGAACCCACATAAAGGCCAGGAGGACGTGATGGCTGTCCTATAATTCCAGGTCTATAGTCTCTGTGCTGGGGAGGTGAAGACAGGGCCCTCACCAGGATCGACCTGGATAGCTAGCAAAGACAAAGGGGCAAGGGCTGGGTTCAAATGAGAGACCTTGCCTTAATACATAAAATGAAGCACATTTTGTTTTATTTATTATTATTATTATTATTATTATTATTATTATTATTATTTGAGACAGGATCTCTTGACATAGCCTTGGCTGTCCTGGAGCTCTCTGTATAGGCCAGGCTGGCCCTTGAACTCACAGAGTTCTTTCTGCCTCTTTCCCTCTGGTACTAAGATGAAAGGGTGTTTTAGGTGAAGTTTATTTGAGGAAGACTCCTTATGTCAGCCTCTGGCTTCCATGTGCATTATCTGCACATGCTAATGCTCCATGTGCCCTGCACACACATGCTAATGCTCATATATGCAAGGAGGCCACACACACGTACACATGAAAAAGAAATAGAGAACTTTCATTGTATGTCCCACCCCTTCTTCCCCAATCTCTAAACCCCTAGGTCTCTCTAAATCCTATTAAGAAATATTCATGATATTTCACCTTACACCCATCAGAATGGCTAAGATAAAAAAAATCAAGTGACAATACATGCTGGAAAGGATGTGGAGAAATGGGAACCCTCTTCCATTGCTGATGGGAATGTAAACTTGTACAACCACTTTGGAAATCAATCTGGCACTTTCTCAGACAATTAGTAATAGCACTTCCTCAAGATCCAGCTATATCATTCCTAGGCATATGTCCAAAATATGCTCAAGTACACAACAAGGACATTTGCTCAACCATATTTCTAGCAGCTTTATTCGTAATTGCCAGAACCTGGAAACAACCCAGATGCCCCTCAACTGAAGGATAGATACAGAAATTGTGGTACATTTACACAATGGAATACTACTCAGCAATTAAAAACAAGGAAATCATGAAATTTGCAGGCAAATGGTTCTAGAAAAGTTCATCCTGAGTGAGGTATCCCAGAAACAGAAAGACACACATGGTATATACTCACTTATAAGAGGATACTAGACATATAATATAGGATAAACCTACAAAAATCTACAAACCTACAAACACTTAAAGAAGGTGAGCTAGAAGAAGGACCCTGGGTAAGACGATCAATCCTCACTCAGAAAGGCAAACAGGATGGACTTTGGAAGAAGGAGAAAACAGGAAACAGGACAGGAGCCTTCCACGGAGGGCCTCTGAAAAACTCTAACCAGTACTGTATAAAAGCAGATAATGAGACTTATAAACAAACTTTGGGCAGAGCGCAGGGAATTTTAGGAAAGAAGGGGGAGATAGCAAGACCTGGAGAGAATAGGAGCTCCACAAGGATAGCAGCAGAACCAAAATACCTGGGCACAGGGGTCTTTTCTGATATTCCAACCAAGGACCATTCATGGATATAACCTAGAACCCCTGCTCAGATGTAGCCCATGGCAGCTCAGTATCCAAGTGAGTATCCTAGTAAGGGGAACAGGGACAGTCTCTGACATGAACCCAGTGGCTAGCTCTTTGACCGCCTCCCCTGGATGGGGGAGCAGCCTTGCCAGACCACAGAGGAGGATAATGCAGCCAGTTTGGATGAGACTGGATAAGCTAGGGTGACATGAAAGGGGAGGAGGGCCTCCTGTGGACTTGGAGAGGGGCATGGGAAGAGGTGAGGGAGGGAGAGTGGGATTGGGAGGGGAGGAGGGAGCTACAGCTGGGATGCAAAGTGAATAAACTGTAATTAATATAAAAAATAAAAATTAAAGAGAAGATGCTAAAAATACAATGTCAAGTGAAAAAAATAAGAGACATTAGACTGAATTTATGTTTGTTTGGAAGTCTGGAAAAATGCATTAAAATTAAGATTTTTTTTAAAAGGTTAAAAAAAAAGAAAAAAGAAAAAGAAAAAAGAAGTAGTCATGGTTTCTCTTTGAGGTAAAGATTCTTATACCAGGAATGTCCTTTGAGATTCAAATACCTAACTTCTGTGGGAAACATTTACATGTAAATTCTTGGGTGGGGTATTGCTTATTAATAAAATTTTTCTTTGAGACAGGGTCATTTCATATATGTCTTGGAAATCTCTATGTAGACCAGGCTGGCTTCAAATTTACAGAGATCCCCCTGCCTCTGCCCCCTGTGTGCTGGGAGGACTTGGGGGTATTTTTAGTCTATAATATTTAGGTTAAACGCCAGACAGAAAAAAATATCTTCTAATTACAGAAAATTTCAAAGCAAAAAAGCAGATGTGTGATTTTTTTTCAGATTGTTTTCTTTTTTTTCCTTTTACATTTTTCTTTATTAATTACACTTTATTCACTTTATATGCCCCCTGTGGTTCTCTCCCTCCTCCCCTCCCAAGCCCTCCCTTCCTCCACCCTCTGCATGCATGCCTCTCCCCAAGTCCACTGGTAGGGGAGGGTTTCTTTTCCTTCCTTCTGATCCTAGTCAATTAGGTCTCATCAGGAGTGGCTGCATTGTCTTCTTCTGTGGCCTGGTAATGCTGCTCCCCCCTCAGGGGGAAGTGATTAAAGAGCAGGCCAATCAGTTCATGTCAGAGACAGTACCTCTTCCTATTACTATGGAACCCACTTGGATACTGAACTGCCATGGGCTACATCTGTGCAGGGGTCTTAGGTTATCTCCATGCATGGTCCTTGGTTGGAGTATCGGTCTCAGGAAAGACCCCTGTGCTCAGATTTTTTGGTTCTGTTGCTCTCCTTGTGGAGTTCAGATGTGTGATTTTTATATATACATATAAAAAAATTAAAACCTCAAACCTGTGGGCATTTAAGACTTTTCCTTAATGCTTTCTCCTTTGCTCTATTTCCATTTCATTATTTTTGCATGAATATATGATAAATGGCCATTAAATCCAACCATTTTTATTTAATGTTCATAAAAACTGGTAGGCTTTCAAACAGATGTGGCCTGACATGGTTCAGTGAATTTAGTGGACTTCTCATATAAATGGAATAATAACCATACGGAAGATGAATTTTATGCCCTTGTTTACCTCTTCTAGAATGAACCCTTATTATAATTACAAATAGTGTTTATTGCATGACGTGCATTGCACACACTCTTGTCCAAACATTGCACAGAACCCTCCCTTGATCATTGCCATCTAGAGTCCATCTAATCTGAGGTAGCACTGAAAACGCACAGAAAAAGACATGAGTAGAAGGTATGGCACCCTGAGGGTGTTCTTTTCCATTAGAGGGAAAATACAAAACAAGCCTAATTTGTGATGGGACAAATATGCATCTTTCTATTCATAATTTCCCTATCAAATAGGGAATTCCCCTTAAATAGGTGATTGGAAAGAGAGGATAGCTCGTTCTGTTTTATTTATTTTTTACCAATTAAGGATGACAGTGGAGAATATCACTTCTCTTCATGTTATTATTAATAATGTGTACCAAGTATTTTTAATTATAGGCATGCAGGCGTGTTTGTGTTTCTGTGGGTTTGCATGGGCGGTGGGAGGGGGGCAGCAGAATCCAGAGATGTGAGATGCCCTGGAGCTGGAGGTTTAAGTGGTTGTGAGCCATCTGATGTAGGTGCTGGAAAGAGAACTCAGGTCCTCTTCAAGAGCTGTATGGGCCTGTAACTGCTGAGACATCTCTCCAGCTCCCCAAACTTTTCTTTTAAAAGCTTACTTATTAATGTGCATATATGATGGGGGAGCACACACACAAAAGTCAGAGGACCACTTTATAGAGTCAATTTTTTTCTTTTACCTTTACAGACGCTCCAGGGGTCAAATTCCCAAACAAGTGCTTTTACCCACTCATCTGCTCAAACTTCTTAAAGAAGTGATCAGTACAGAGAAGGTGACAGCAGCTAGAGTTGCCTGTGTGGAGAGAATACACAGCCGAAGCCGCAAAGACAATGGTCTCCAGCACATTGCTTTCCGGTCACAGCACCTGGATATAAACAATAGCTCTCTACTTAACTATGCGACATCAGGCAAATTAGCTAACGCATCTCAATCTTGTATCGAAGCTTTTATTTTTTTCATTTTCTTTTTTTTAACTTTTATTAATTACACTTTATTCATTTTGTATCCCCCCATAAGCCCCTCCCTCCTCCCCTCCCGGCCCCACCCTCCCTCCCACCCTTTCTGCATGCATGCCCCTCCCCAAGTCCACTGATAGGGGAGGTCCTCCTCTCCTTCTTTCTGATCTTAGTCTATCAGTTCTCATCAGAAGTGGCTGCCTTGTCAGGGTTCTAGATTATCTCCATGAATAGTCCTTGGTTGGAGTCTGAGTCTCTGGGAAGTTCCCTGTGTTCAGATTTTCTTGTTCTGTTGCTCTTGCGCGAGTGTTTCGCCTGCATTTATGTTTGTACACCATGTAGGCACCTGGTGCCTTTGTAGTCTAGAAGAGGAGTTGGTTTCCTTAGAACCTGAGTGATGGACAGTTGTGAGCCACCACGTGAGAGCTGTGAGCCAAACCCAGGTCCTCTGCAAGAGCAGCACTCACACACTGACCAAATGAGTTAAAGCATAAAGATGCTTATCTCAATACTTGTTTTGTGGTAGACATTCAGTAAATACTGATAGTGATTTTTATTGTACATAATGTGAATTTTATTTTTTACCTGTTTT
Organism: Meriones unguiculatus; assembly: GCF_030254825.1. NCBI lineage: Eukaryota > Metazoa > Chordata > Mammalia > Rodentia > Muridae > Meriones > Meriones unguiculatus. The sequence continues at coordinate 25,710,572 of NC_083365.1, forward strand.
ATTTGCAGAGTTGGGCAGCAAACTCAAGGCCTATTATGTATTAAGCAATTGCTTTATCACACAATGTACCAGTAGCTTCTACTGTTACTTAATTTTCAGCCTGGGCAGTTCACACATTGCTAGCTAGTTCATGACATTTAGACATCTATTTTTATTAGTAACATAGAAATTCCACAATTTTCTCATTTATTCCTTGTCCTGGAAGTTGAGTCGCCATACGCTGATGTGCATAGGTCATCAAGAAGCCATTTATTTGTTGGATTTGTTGTCACATAATGGAAGCTTACTAGGCTGGCCGCCATAGTAATTGTCATTGATCAGTTTGTGAGTGGACCTTAACTTCTTCACCTATGAAACGAGATGAAGCGGAAGGTTAAAGTAGAAAATGTCCAAAGTTCATGGCGAGCCAGTCCTGAGGGTGTGGGGGAAAGCTGCCCCAGCCCTTCACTGGCTGAAGCACCTGGGAGGGTGGGCTCCAAGCCTCGACTGGGCAGCACAGTAGAGCTGGCTTTGGAGGCATGGGTGCCGATGAGCTGGCCCAGAGGACAGGACAGCTGACCCTGGGTCCTGTTGGTGATAGCACTGAATGCACTATCAGGAACAGTGCCGGAAGACTCTCCCGGGTGGTGTGGATAAGGGAGAACCTGTGGCAGGCCGACCAGCTCAGCCACCACCCAGGCCCAGATCCAGAACTTGTGAGTCGACCCAAAAATGACTCATGCCACGAACATTTGCAAGTAAAGACGTGTGGACAGAGGGGTATACCGTAGGACACGCCGTGACACACTACGGCTTCCGATGATGAGATGTTTTCTATACTTTGTCTCGGTTTTGTTTATTTTTATATTTTGCGCTCTTGCTTTTCCTTCGGAGGGAGATTGCAACGGTGGAGGGCAGATACTAGGAGACAAGGAGATGAGTGCGACTAGGGTTACATAGTGTGAAAATCACACACACACACACACACAAAAAAAAAAGAATAAAAATTTGAAAATAAATCTAACCAGCAGAAGAAGTCACCCAAAGAAAGGTGAGTGAGAGAAGGAAAAAATAATGAAAAGCTTAGGATCAGAGGCTGGGGAGGAAGTTTAGTGGGTAAAGCGGCACACGTGTGGAATCTCTACACTAAAAGGCAGTGACAGGCCAACCACACATGTAAAGCTTAGCAGCACTGTTCAGAGGATGCAGGGATGGGGAAGGGGGTAGGGCTGATGACTCCACCTTTTTTTTTTTTATCATTTTGGGGAAGAAAATGGGAAGGAGGGTTCATAACTCTGACACACTGTACCATCTATGCAGCCACTGGCCCAACACGAGTTGCAGATGAAAGCCTGATGAGTTCACTCTTTTCCTCTCTAAGTCATCTGGCTCAAGATGGCGGCAATTTGTGGCCGTAGGGCTGCAGCCAGTTTGAGCAGCACGTAGAGGACTGGAGAGGGATCTGGAGATGGGTTTCACCAGCTCTCCAAAGTTTTCTCCATTAAGATTTGCTTGAGTGAAGTGTGCCTTCTGTCAGACATATTATTTAAGGCCTTTAGAACTTTCCGTTGACAGGGTGAAGTCCAAGATACCTTAAGAGAGTCCATTTCACCCATCATATCCCTGGGCAACATGGCAGGCCTGTGACATACAGCACTTCTCTTCTCCGTTGGCTTTGCTCATCCTGTTATCCAAATCGAGAATGTCCCGATGTCTCAAAAGTAAAGGGTGTGCTGAGATGCCTCTATTTTTGGAAGCCTTTCCTAATAATGCCAAGTACAGCGGAAATACATTTTCCCTGCTTTTGGCTCATGAGACATGCTTCCTTTGAGTGCATATTGTCATATTGTCAGAACATTTAATACATCACACACTTTCTCCTCAGTATTCTTCCATATCATTATATTTTTAAAGGACACGAAAATGACCTCTGTCCCTGACTGTGTGCAAAAATCAACTCAAAGGGGATCAAAGGCCTAACTAGAAGATCTAAAATTATAAAACTGGAAGAAAACACAGGAGACACACTTGAAAGTATTGGTAAGCCCAAGAATTTTTTTTTTCAATGCAGTTTATTCAGGAACCTTGAACAATCATCTGACCCTGGGGAAAGCCAGCCCACAGCTTAAATAGCCTCTGGGTAGCCAACCCCAGCATGTCACGTGGGCAATGCAGATAGGTCCACATACATGGAAGCAAACCAGATCCTCAGCCTTAGCCAAACGTGGAGTTGTTCGTGACAGAGAGCACTCACCATCGGGAAGGTGGAAGGCGGAAACCAGCTCCATCTTTAAGGCATAGCATTCCGCAGCTCTCTACATTTCCCCCTTTTTGTTTTAGACGCATCAGGCAAGAGTAGAGGTCTGATCTCTGATATTAGAAATAAATTGGGACTTTGTACTGATGTTCATTTAGGTGTCATCCACCCGAAGAGCATCAGACCCGTCCGATACCTTTTTCTCAGAGGCGGGACCTGGGGCATCAACCCGCATGCAATCAGACATGCTCTTCTCTGGGTTGAAAGTGGCTGACCCCGAGTGCAGTGCTTAGCCTCGAATCCTGAGCATAACATTTTAGCTTTTTATGGTAGCCAACCATGCTTGGGGAGACTGTCCTGCTTCAATGGCTGTAAAGGCCTGAATGGTCATGGCTGCATTACGCTGTTGTGAGACTCTAATCTTGCATATACACCACAGGCAAACCAAAGAAACCAACACCAGAAGGCTTGCTAATGCTCCAATGCCTGCCCATTCCTTTAGATGATTCATGGCTGCAGCAATCCATGATGATAATCCTGTGGCTAGTCCTGCGTCCACTCTGGTAGAATTTACCGTGACAATGGCCACTCTCAGCTGCTCCATCGTAGTATCGAATTCTCCAGTCCAATTACCTAAAATATAGCTAGACAGTTGTTTAGACAGATTTGCAGCACAGGAAAAATTCTCATGTTGTATGCTAGTGACTCAAAGTCCAGCATACTTTCATTGACAGCCAGGTTGAGCGATTTGCCATAGGGTATCAATTTGCTCCTGCACGAGGTCAATCTTCTGATTGAACACCATCAAGTCTCCTTTTAGTTGAGCATTAATTCATTTTTGTACATCTGAGGCATGAGCTACATTGGCTAAAAGATCCAAGAATTTTTTTAAGACATAGGTGCAAACATACAGGAAACCAAAACAAAGCTAAACAAATGGGATTACAGTAAACTAATAAGCTTTCGTACATCAAGAAAATAATCAGCAGAATAAGATAGAACCTACAGAGTGGGGGGAATATTTGCTAACTCTTCATCTGGCAAATAACAGATATTCAGAATGTATAATATTTGTGTATGTGTATGTGAAGTGTATAGTGTGTGTGTTTGTCTGTGTGTGCAGGTGTGCATTGCCTATATGTATGAGGAGGACAGAGGCCCATTTTGGGTACTCTTCTTCAGAAGGAATCTGCCTTGTTTTCCTCTCCTTTCTTCTCTCTCCTTCCTTCCCTGCCCTCCTTTCCCCTCTCCTCCTCCCTTCTTTCTCTTACCCTGTTTCTTTTCTTTTCTTTTCTTTCTTTTTTTCTGAGACTGGAACTTTCATTGGCTTAGAGCTCAACAGGAAGTCTAGACTGGCCAGTCACTGAGCCCAGAGATCTTCCTGTCTCCACCACCTCTCCAGAACCATACAATTGCAAACGTGCTCCACCTCACTTGGCTTTTTATGTGAGCTCTGGGAATGAAAGTCAGGTTCTTGTGTCTATGCAGCAAGAACTTTATGACTGAACTGTGTGTTCAGCCCCAGAACATATTACATATTATTTCATGATATTTTCTTATGATCTGAATGTGAAGCTCCTGTGTTCAGGTCTTCTTCTTCTTCTTCTTCTTCTTCTTCTTCTTCTTCTTCTTCTTCTTCTTCTTCTTCTTCTTCTTCTTCTTCTTCAGAGTTTCTATATGTGGCTCTGGCTGTCTTGGAACTCACTCTGAAGACTAGCCTGGCTCAGAGATCTGCCTGCCTTCCAAATGCTAGGATTAAAGGCATTCACTCTGTTGGCAGTGGAGACTTTAGGGAGAGAATGTTCTGAGTGGATCACTGGGCAAATAAACAACTTGTCCTGTCCCTCACTCTGTCATTCCCGGCCTTCTGCCCCACCTTGAGATGATTCACTGCATTTCACTCTGACTTGCTGATCAATGATCTTCCCACCATGGACTCAAACTTTCAGAAACATGACCTCAAACCAATCCTCCCTCAAGCTCTTAGGTCAAGTATTTTTGTCATAATGATAAAAAGGTGACACAGAAGGAGCTAAAAACTGTAACAAAAAGAACAAATAATCCAATTTTAAAATTAACAAGTGGTCTGAAGAGACAAGTCAAAAGAACAAATACAAATAAATGGCCAATAAATGTGTGAAAAATACTCAAGAATACTAATTAGCTGACAAGAAAATGCAAGCCAACGCTGCACCAATGTTTCATCTCACTTCAATACATACATTGTAAAAACATAACAAAATAAAACAGAAAGTGAAATACAGTAAACACTGGAAAGGAAGGGGGGGGAAGGAACTCTCCTGCACCATTGAGGAAATGCCGATGAGGAGAACTATTGAGGAATACCATTTGGGAGTTTCCTTAGAAAGTTAAAAATAAATGTATTGTTTGATCCATGGGTTCTGCTCCTGGGTATTCAGAAGAATGCATACCAAAGACACCATATACTCATCTTTAGAATAGCACGATGGAAAACAGCCAAGATGTGGAACCAAACTAAATGTCCAGCAACAGACAAATGGACAAAGAAGATGTGGCACGCACACACAGTGGAATATTATTCAGCCACAAAGCAGAATGAGATCTCATTATAAGAGGGATAAGAGGGGTGAATTTAGTGAAACAAGCCTGCAACATAAAAGCAAGTATCACATGTTCTCTCTCATGTGTGGAAGCTAAAAGATGCTGGTGTGAAGGTAGAGGAGTGAGTATGGCAGGATGGGAAGATGAGTAAGGGAGGCTGACTTTGATAAGCACAGATGTGTATGTATGTGTTATAATACCACAATCAAACCTTGGTGCTATGTACAATTAATACTCATTAATAGATTTTAAGTGGCACCTTAAAAACTACCAACTCCCCAAATTATGAAACTGAGAATATCTTTATTTGCTTTTTAATCTTTACCTTTTCTAGCATTCAGTATTGAACCTGTATGCCAAGCAAGTCTCTACCTCTGAGCTACATATCCAGCCCACAAAGATCTAAGTGTCTTCTTTCCCTCAACTTATTATGTTGTCAAATTATTTTCAACTATAGAATTCACATTAAATCAGATAATACAAACATTAAGAGAAAACCAGACATGTCTAACACAATGTCTTTTTCCATTAAAATCATTTTTACATTTGTTTATTTTATGTTTATCAATGTTTGCCAGTACACCTGTATGTATGTATGTATGTATGTATGTATGTGCGTGCACCAAGTGTGTTCCTGATGCCCTTGGAGTCTAGAAGAGGATTTTGGATGCCCTGGAATTGGAGTTACGGATGGTTGTGAGCCATGACGAAGGTTCTACGAGTCAAAACCTGTGTCCTCCATAAAAGCAGCAACTTCTCCTAGCCACGGAGCCACCTCCCCAGAGTACAATGTCTCATTTCTTACTGGGACAATGTCTCCACATACTTCTGAAACTCACTCTCCCCCATCCATTCATCTGAAATGGCCACTCTCTCAGGGGTCTCCTGCAAACTTCTGATCTTTGAAAAGCACTTTCCACACCCTGTTCGTCATTCCCTGCTATAACCTACCGTCCATTTTCTCACTCTCCTGGACCCTTTTGAAATAAGAAGTCCTATGCTAATGTCTTCAGGCCTTGCAATGCTGTTAACAGTATAGTATTTAACAGTGAACCACCTTATTTTATTTTGTTTTAAAAGATGTGAAGAGCCAGAAAAGAAATGTTTGTTGAGTGGAAAAGTCATTGGGATGTTTCTAAGAGTGTCTGGGGTGGAAACATGAGCTTTAAGGCTCTGCAGCAAGATGAGAACCCTGGAGCATTCTGGATGTAAAATGGGACTCTCATACCAATACCAAACTACATTGCTTTGAGAAACTTGAGCTCCCTTGTAGAACATTGATTTTAAATATATATAATATCAAGAAAAGACGATGTTTTCTGTATTGGAAACATTTATTCTTTTGGTGCTACTTTGTTCGTTAAGAAATTATTATGTTTCCAGCTATCTTCAGTCTGACAAATGGCTGGCTGAGTGGCATCGTTAATAGAGGCATCAATTTTAGGAATTCTGCTTCTGGAAGTGGAATAAGGAGGAGGTGGAGCCCAGAGTCGAAGATACTACTGATAATGAGGGTGTTTGACTGGTGGTAATTGGCAAGGAGAGAGCCTGAAAGATGTATCCAGAGCCCAACCCTTACACTGCAGGCAAGCTGCCAAATAAAAGACTCAAAACACCACCAACGCTGGCATGAGAAATGTCTTCTGGCTTCTTCCCTGCCTTAAAAACTATTAAGAAGGGTTTAGAGAGATGTGCCATCCCTAAATGATAGCTTTAGACTTGTGGCGTATCACCTGGGTGAAAACCTTTGCCATCAGAGAAGTAGGAGACAAAGAGTGCTGTCTTTTCCCCTTAATTGTGTGTGTGTGTGTGTGTGTGTGTGTGTGTGTATGTGTGTGTGATCGTGCATGCCTCCCCCCCCACACACAGGTGCTTTGGAATCCAGAAGAGGATGGCAATCCCCTGGAACTAGATTCACTGTGAGCAACCTAATGTGGGTGCTGGAGACAGAATTTGGGTCCTCTTCAAGAGCATTAAGTGTTAACCACTGACGCATGTCTCCAGCCTCAAGGATGCCATCTCTCACAAAGTACAATCGCGTGGCCTGGCTGATTAGATAATCCTACCCCCAGAAGTACGCAGAGAAGACTGGAAATCACTTAGAAAGTCATTAATACGGAGGTCAGGGGGATGGCTGAGTGGGTAAAATACTTGTTGCGCTTTCGTGGTGATCTTCACCACCCATGTAAAAACCAGGGTGGGGAAGTGTGGGCCTGCAAGCCCAGTGGGATAAGAGGGCAGAGACAAGCCATTGTCAGTGGCTCTCTCTCTGACTAGCTAGTGCCGCTGAGACGAGGTTCAGTGAGAGATCCTGTCTCAAAAACTAAGGTGGAGAGCAATAGAAGAGGATATCACTGTCTAACCGCTGCGCACACACACGCACGCACGCACGCAAACACACTCCTTAATATACACCAAACAATAAATAGCTGTTGTAATTTATTATTGGTTAAAAATTACTTAAGTTACGTTAAAGAAATTAAACAATTACTGCTGTGTATGTATTTAAAAAAACGTGTGATTTATTACTTAATTTTGACACAGGTTCTCATCATGTAACCCTTCTGTAGATGCCGTGTAGACAAGACTGGCCTCTGACTCACAGACATACTGTGTGTAGACATGGCTGGCCTCTGACTCACAGACATCCTGTATGTAGATAAGGCTGGTCTCTGACTCACAGAGAGCTTCTTGTCTCTGCCTCGAGTGGAAAAGTCAATCCATGTGCTTGGATTAAAGGTGTGGGCCACCATGCCCATCAAAACTCTTTATGTTAGTTTGTCAACTTAAGTATAATAGCTAGGTTAATTCAAGTTGTTAAACCGCTTCCCTATGAAACCATTTATTTTATTTTTTTTTAATCTGTCTTCCTGTTTAATATTAAAGCCTTTTATTTTGTAACATTTCGTAGGGTATTTTTCAGTAAACAGCAGTAAAAACTGGGTCGGAAGATGGTTATGTGGTGTGCGGGAAGCTATGGTTTCCACTCAATGTTCTGTGACATGGGCTACAAATGAAATCAAGGAAGTATCCTCATGGGGGACCTGATCTATGCATTAAGAATCGCACTAGTGTAAGAGTTTAACCAAAAAGATAGTAGCACATCAAAAGAAATTTTAAAAAAATTATAAGCCAAGAAAAGTCACCAGGTAACTCGGAGGCTGTACATGAACTATGTATTTGCCTTCCTGATCTTCTGATTTTAATTAGATTTTTTATGTCATTGGCCTGTCTGCAGCTACAGTTTGGAGGAGACTGAGCTGTGCATGAGCTGTCACGGGGTTCGTCTTCCCAGTAGTAGGGCATCTAGTCGTCCTGGGGAGAGAAGAGATACAGGGAGGTTGCAGGAGCCGGAGCTTCCTGAAGCAGAGTGTGTATTAATTGCCAAACTCCAGCTCCTGTCACTTCACCATCCTAGCAATAAACATGGCTACATCTGCACAGACAATCATAAAGCATCGACCTAAACAACAAAGAAGCACCCACGCAGCAGAGTCACGGACTGGAAGATATTTGGGGATGATTTCTGTGAGTGCCTAGGCTTTTCACCTACCACACTGTCGAGTCACATGGTAAGGACGGAGGGTCACACTAAAAATAATCATGCTGCTTATTTTGAAGCAAATTATTATTAAATGACTACGCTTTAAAACAGTTTTAAATTTCAATCAGAAGGGAAGCCATTTGAGTTTGAAGCATGTGCCTTTGCAAAGTTGTTGCAAAAAAAAAAAATTCCAGACAAGTTCATTTTTGCATCTGCCAATTTGCAAAGCTGTTGCTTCAAGATGGCGATGGCGAAGTTTAAGTCTGGACAGGAAGGTTCCTCTTACTGTGGCCGGGTGTGACCCACGCTCGTGTCCTCTCAAATAAATGCTACTTAATCCAAAGGGAACCATGACTGAGCTGTGAGCTGTATCTGTAATTTAAACCAAAAACTTTAACAATTCAGTAGGCCATAATTTAGGAGTACAGAAGATATGTTGATGGGTAGGGGAGCCATTAGATTCTTCACACCAGCGTTTGAGGTAATCCCACTCATGTGTGTCTCCCACAGACCCTTTAGGCACAGTGGACATTAGTGTACACCAGTTGTGATGGAGCACAAAAGTAGTCCCTGCAGACACATGTGAGCTTGAAGCTAGCCTGGTCAACATGACGAGAACAAGTTTCTAATGCAAGTTTCTAGAGCAATAACAAAACTCTCATCAGTCTATACACATATTCTCTAAATTAGTCTCCAGACTTTACGGAGGCATTTCCTCACTGTTCTATTGTGGAGGTGAAATGGGAGTTACTCTCTGAATGTTTTATTTTACTGGCTTTTGCTATGTAAAAGCCTGGTAAGACACTCAAATAATCAAGAGTATACCGAGACTAGATGGCTTCCTTCCAAACCAAACCACAGGGACAGCTCTCCTCCTTGACAGTTCTTGTTGGCATTTTTAATGGACGATTTTCCAGTATATTGCCTTTCTCTCTTCTTGCATGTACATATCTGAGCATGTATTTCTGTATCTCCAGCATTTGTTTTCACATTAAAATACTAGCACATGATAAGAGAAAATAGGAAGAACACCCAAAGTTGGAACATTATAGAACATTTTCTTTTTTAAAAAAAATTACATTTATCCATGTATGGTGTGTGTGTGTTTGTGCATATGGCACACATGTGCATTCACTAACATGCTTCCATGCTATAGCATATATGTGGAGGTCAGAGACTGTCTGAAGGAGAATTAATTCTTTCCTTTCATCATGTGGGTCCAGAAAATTGAACTCAGGTCAACAGTCTTGGCAGCAAGAACTTTTATCACTGACCCTCTGTTGCTTGCTTTTTAACCATCAAAAATGTGTATTGGGGGCTGGAGGAAGAGTTGACCAATTAAGAGCAGTGGTTGCTCTTGTAGAGGAGATGGGTTTAATCCCCAGAACACGCGTGTTGGCTCACAACCACCCGAGACTTCAGTTCTAGGGCATCAAACGCCTTCTTCAGGCACCGCACATACATGGTGCACAGAAATACACGCAAGCAAAACACTCGAACATAAAAGGCGTAAAAGACAGTGTATGTTGGAGATTGTTCAGTGTTTCGGGACATACAGTCTTCCCCTGTTCTTTGGAAGGAAGTGATCCACTGCAAGGCTGAAGTGTGATTTGTTTAATTGGGTTTCTATCGCTAAACATTTCAAGTGATCTCCTGTCTTTTGTGAACACAAACACGTCAAGAAATATGCCTGTGCATATGTCTTCATGCATAAGCGTGCTCTATCTGCCATACAGATTCCTAAAGCGACGTTGCTTCTTCATTAATTTAGGAGGTCCATGTGGATTTTCGGTGCTCCTTCGTCCCCACAGAAAACAATTGAATTCCTCCTGCAATTTGAGCACAAAATTGTTCATTCTTTTATTTTTATTTTTTTAGTCCATATCCCACCCCCAGGTCCAAATTGCTTCTCCCCTAAATATCTCAATTTCTTTTCATGTTTAGAACAGTTACAGGTTTGAAGAGGAGCCTACACTGAGGACCCCATACACCAGTGCACACATCTAGACTCTGAGGAGTGGCGTTGAGGTTCATAACGTCTGTGTGTTTGGGGAGGCTTAGATGAACTGGCATCTATAAAATGCTTAGACCAGGGCCAACCAGTCCATACAAATGTCACTCTTCTTATTTTGCTGCCAATGTCATTTTCTTTGCTCCGTCTTTTTTGCCTCCTACCTATTTCTCACACATATCCTACAAAAATCTCCTATTTACATTTTATGTCTCTCTGTGTATCTGTTTTCTTTACTTCTTCAAGGTTGTTTCAAACTTATACTTTATTCAAGCGACCCTTTCAAGCTAGTCTTAACCTGCCAGGAGTCTTTAGTTGTATTTGCTAATATACTCACTAGGTTATTCTATAACATAGCGATCTATGAAGCATGCAAGCCAGTAACAAATTGTTCACATCCGAGAAGCTTATTTCCCTCAATTTTTTGTTTTGCTGTTATTTAATAGCATGGACACCCCTTTTAGAATCTGCTAATTTATCTAATTTCGCTTTCTATTTTTGTATTCTCAGCCTTCTCTGTAACTTGGGTTAATGACTCATATAAAATTATTTGTTCTCTTTACTTATCCTCAAGTGAAAGATTCTCAGCATTTGTTCACTCCAATTCTGGAATTGCAGCTTCAATGTGAATGCTCTCGTTCAGCTCCTGAACGTTTTGCAAATTTGTCTTGTCTAGTTTCTTCAGATAGTCATTTTTAGATTTATTGTAAGAGTACAGCAGAATAAAATTGACACAGGCAGAGAAATGACTGTGTGTTTGTACTCTCCACACGAATATGAAGTCTGCTTGGGTTGATGTCTCAAGTTGACCCCCAAATTTCGCAGCGGCATTAGAACAGTCCCTGTTCAATCAGAGGAATATGACCAGCTTCTCAGAAATTTCTGCTTTCCAACCTTATGTGTGTCTCTTCCTCAGAACATCTCAGGTTTGGAAAAAGAACTCTGAACTTCTATAAAAGAGTATGAACATTGATTTCCTTGCCATTAACCCATTTCAGCTGTGGTTGGTGTTGCTGGTTTTCTGGTCAAAGCTGGTGGGATTCATAATCTGGAGCCCCTCTAACATGTTGGAAACAAGCTGTGCTCTCTGGCCCATTTGCCTTCTCCTCAGATCTCGACAGCCCTTTGCAGGTACTTTCACACAATCTCCTTTGCCCAGGCAGCCTCTGGCCATGTAGCCAACTCTTGCTGTGACATTATACCACTCTTTCCAGAAGGTTCCTTTGGAGGGTTTATATCCATGCTAGAGAGCATAGACTTAGCCATGTGGCTGCCAGGGACACCATTTTGATCTCTTGATCTCTTAAGTATCCCTTATTGGTATGAGACCATTCTCACTTGGGTGCTTCATGAAGTTTGTGTATCTGAAAATAGCTTCCTCTACAAGGACATTTCCAAGTATCAAGGTGGAGGGCAAAGAAAGGGAAGAGATGAGAGATCATCTCTCGGTTCTCTCATCCATCTTCTTTATTTCTCCATCTTCTTTATTTTTCCCCCAAACTCATAGTTTAAAGGGAATAGGCTGGCCCCCTCACTATCTCATCTTCCTCCTACTGACATGCAATTGGCTGAAGGAACTCTTGTGAAAACCACAGGTGCCAGGTGAGCTGGGGTCTAGCTTGAGTTCTTGGGCTATTAGTGGATAATGATGAATTTAGAATTCTCTCTCAATACTATAGCTTTTTACTCTGTTTTATTTTTATTTTTGTCTTATTGTTGTTCTTATTTGAGGCAGAATTTAATGTACTCCAGGCTGGCCTCAAGTTCACCAGATAGCCAAGGACAGCCTTCAGTTTCTGATTCTTTTGCCTCCACCCTCTGAATGCTGGGCTTACATGTACATGCCATCATGCCTGACTAAGACAGTAGTTTTTTATAAGCCATCATAGGACATAATAATATTATGATATTGCTATTTTGTTGGTATCAAACTACACCTGAGAGCTAAGACTATAGCTCAGTGGGTAGAGAGCTTGCCTAGCCCACACAAAGCCCCGGTTCTAGCTCCAGAACGATATAAACTGAGCATGGTGTCCCACGCCTGTAACCCCGACGCTCACGAGGTAGAGACAGGAAGACCAGAAGTTCAAGGTTATCCTCAGTTACATAATGACTTCAAGGCTTTGAGATTCTGTCTTCAAAACAAAACAACAATAACAACACCCCCCCCCAAAAAATAAGTTAGAAACATCAGAAATGAGCACTTCAGATTCCCTGGTAGCAAACCAGTTCTCTGTCACAGTCGCACTACTGCACCACTTCTCCTTAACCGCTGTTTCTCTATGTCAGCCAGAGAAGAGGTCAAGCATTTGACCATAAACTGAAGAAAATGATGACAGTGAAAAGATGTGGATGATTTTAGAATATTACCTTTGGCATGCTTACCTAGTCAATGGATGTAATCAGTAACACTACAATCCTTATATCAAATGGGATAAGTCTACTCTTGAATTTTTTCACTTAATCATTCTGTGTCCCCTTGGATATTTTCCAACATAAGTTTTCTACCAAGACACCTCAGCGGCATGACAAAGTGTTCCTCCTTCAAATGAATGATATCATTCTGAACTCCAAAGAATTGACAATGTCTTTTCCCCAGCAATATTTAACATTGTATGTATCACCTTTGTGCAATTGATAGCTGACATTGAACACACTGAGAGGAAGTCAACTTGGCTTCCAGATCAACCCATCAGTTGAAACAATGACTCTGTAAAACCAACATCACACCATAAGAAGAAAAAATTACTCTGCTTTTCTCTTTCAACTGATTTATTTTTACTTTCCCCGTTCCTATCTGTATTTATTACATCATTTGTAATAGATAAAACCTTTCTGATAGGAACATTCTCAACATGATTTGTGTTTCTCATAATATGTTTATGCTCTAATTAAAGACAAATTGACATTATAGAGTAAAAACAAAATCAATTGATTTTTTTAATCAATTATTTTTTATTCAAGGGTATTAGTTTATAAAATTATTGGAGATGCAGTAACTAATTCAATAAACTGATTAATTTTATACTATTGTATGTACATATAATAATGTACTTCCTTTGATTTAATTGTGTTAATCCCCAAAGATAGATCTATGAGTGTAATGAATGTGTCTCAAGCCCAGGCTGTAAGAATCCGTATGTAGAGAGGTAGAGAGCTGATGATTACCTGGAAGGAAGAGACCACTGTTCAACATGGAGTCTCAAAGTTAGACTCTTCAACAGTGCAAGCCAGGCACTGACTGGAATGAGAAAAGGATTTTCCAAATGCCTTTATCTCTCTAGTTAACATATTACAACTGAGCTTAGAAGACACCTTCAGAGTCATACCACAGTCACAGCCTTAGCCTTGAAGACAGATGTGACTAAAGAGAGAGAGTAGGCCCAAGAGAGTAGGCAGGAAAAAGTAAAAAAAAAACAAAACATGAAACCAAAGACATCACATTCAGGATCCTTTTCTCTCAACTTATCTGTTGCCTTTCCTCATTCTAACCATAATGAAAAAATAAAATAAAATAAATAAAATAAAACAAAACAAAATAAAGAGAAATACTGCATAGTGTTCTGGATTCTAGGCTAGGCTGTTAAGATTTTATGACATTTATTCTGGCCTTTTCTTCTACAAAGCTGATTTTTCCGTAAGAATTTTCTTTCAAGGGTCTAATCAGGTAAATTATAAGGTTTTGCAAAATCCTGATAACAAATTAGAAGTTAAGTTGGCTAGTGTTAAGAAAAGTTATCTTGGGACTGTGCTGTAGTGGAACACTATTTTAGCCTTTCTAGTGCCCTGGGTTCAATGCCCAGCACAAGAAAACAAGCTGCAAGAAGAAAATGAACAATGATGGATCCCTACTACCATCCTATATTGTAACTGATTTAAATATTGGGCTAGTTTGGTGCATCGTTGGTGGACAGTAAGACAAATGTATAGGCAAATCCTTTGCCATTGCTTTCTTTCAAAACAAAATCAAACTGTTTTCCTTTTGAAGAAAAATGAACTCATATGACAGCACATGCTGGAGACGATGTGGAGAATGGGGACCCCTTCTCCACTGCTGGTGGGAGTGCAAACTTGTACAACTACTTTGGAAGTCAATCTGGCTCTTTCTCAGAAAATTTGGAATAACACTACCTCAAGACCCAGCTATACCATTCCTGGGCATATACCCAAAAGATGCCCCACCATTAAATAAGGACATTTTCTCAACTATGTTCATAGCAGCTTTATTTGTAATAGCCAGAATCTGGAAACAACCTAGATGCCCCTCAACTGAACAATGGATAAAGAAATTGTGGTACATCTACACAATGGAATATTACTCAGCTACTAAAAACAAGGAAATCATGAAATTTGAGGGCAAATGGATGGAACTAGAAGAGATCATCCTGAATGAGATAACCCAGAAACAGAAAGACAGTCATGGTATATACTCATAAGCAGATATTAGCTATATAATATAGGATAGCCACCTACACACCTAAAGAAGCTAAACAACAAGCTAAACAAGGGAGGATGCTTAAATCTCATTCAGAATGGCAAACAGGATAGACACTGGAAGAGGTGGAAGAGAGGAAACAGGATAGGAGTCTACTATAGAGGGTCCGCTGAAATGATTCACCCAACAGGGGATCAAAGCAGATGCTGAGATTCATGGCCAAACTTTGGGCAGAGCACAGGGAGTCTTATGGAGGAAGAGAGGAGTGGGGAGAGAGGGACTGGAGGGGACAGGAGCCCCACAAGGAGACCAACAAAACCAAAAGACCTGAGCTCAGGGGTTCCTGCAGAGACTGATGCACCAATGGAGGACTATGCATGGAGAGGACCTAGACCCCCAGCTCAGATGTGGCCAACTGGGAGCTCAGTCTCCATGTGGATCTCTAAGTGAGGGGAGCAGGGGCTGCCTCTATTATGAACTCAGTTGATTGCTCTTTTATCACTTGCTCTGGATGATGCAGCCTTGCCAGACCACCAAGGAAAGAGAATCCAAGCAATCCTGATGAGATTTAACAAGCTATGGGCAGACAGCAATAGTGGAAAACTACCCCTGTCAGTAGACAAGGGAAAGGGGATGAGGGGAAGAGGGAGGAAGGGTGGGGCCATTTTCTGGGTGCAGCATCTCAGTCTCTTCCATCGGCCTTCAGTGACAATCACCATTCATGAAAGGCTTCCTGGCTTTCCCCACCTCTAACTTTGATGTCTGATTTTTTTTTTTCTCAATACTGGGGAACCGAACCAAGGTCTTCACATATGCTAGACAAGTGTCCTACCATTGAGCTATAACCCTAGTCCCACTCTTTGAATTTTTGACTCTTTGAAGGATAATGACATTTTATGATTTTGAGTCTACCATGAACACAGTATTTCATCAATCTATATAGGCATGTCTTTGATAACATAATTTTCTCAGTAAGAAGTTACATGTTTGAGTACATTATTTTTGGGTTTTTATATTTGTGTTCCTATACCATTTATAATGAAATCAATGTTGTTTTAAAAATATTATTATCATTTATTACAGTTTATTCACTTTGTATCCCAGGATGTAGCCCTCTCCTTCATCTCCTCCCAGTCCTACCCTCCCACCCTCTTCCTCTCCTATGTCCCTCCCTTAGTCTACTGATAGGGGAGCTCCTCCTCCCCTACTATCTGACCCTGGCCTATCAGGTCTCATCAGGACTGTCTGGATCTTCTTTCTCTGTGGCCTAGTAAGGCTACCTCACCAGCGGAAGGTGATCAAAGAGCTGGCCACTGAGTTCATATCAGAGACAGTCCCTGTTCCCCTTACTAAAGAGCCAACATGGAGACTGAGCAGCCCATGGGTTATATTTGAGCAGGGAGTCTAGCTCCTCTCCATGCATGGTCCTTGGTTGATTCATCAGTCTCTACAGGCCCCTTTGGGCCCAGAGGTTTTGGGCCCGTTGATCTCCTTGTGGAGCTCCTGTCCCTTCCAGGTCTTTTTATCTCCCTCTTCTTCTATAAGATTCCTGCACTCTGCCCAATTTGGGTATAATTTTCATATACTAAAGCACAGCCATTGTAAACATATAGCATGATCAGTTTTCACAAATATAGACATTTATGTAGTTGTCACTAGTTAAAATCTACAGTAATCTTGCTATGTTTGTTTCTATTAATTCTCAACCTCTACCCTAGACTCAGGCAAATACTGTTCTACTTTTTGTCATTTGGAGTTCTTTGTTTTATGTTTTTTTGCTTTGCTTTTTAGCTTTCTAAAGTTTCTGAGTTTCATATCAGTAGAATCAAGTGTTTGGGTTTTTTTTGTATCTAACTTTCTTGCTTAGTGTTCCTAAAAATTTAGTTCTATTATTGTGCATCTGAGTAGTTGATTGTCCTGTTTGTTTATTTTTGCTTTGTTTCTCATTTTGTCTACGAAGCAGAGCTTTATTAATAGGTGGTAATCTAAGTTTCATTTTGACAATTTTGTCTAAAATTATATGCTTCCTAGCATAGTCATCTATTCCAGTTATTAAAAATTATTTAATGCATTTCTTGAAATGTCTTCTTAAATCCATTTACTGTCAGCATATTTATTTTTTAAATATTTTTTATTTTTGAGATTGTAATATAATTACATCATTGCTCCCTTCTCTTCCCTTCCTCGAAACTCTCCCACATCTCTCCCTTGCCCTCTTTCAAATTCATGACTCTTGTTTTCCCTTTTTTTCTTGCTCATATGCCTATGTACAATTGCTTAGTCTGTCTAATGTAACTTGTATGTATGTTTTCAGGGATGACCACATGGTATTGGATAACCAACTGGTGTGTCTTCCCGAAGAAAGACAATTTCTTCTGCTCTCAGCTTTCCTTACTTCTATATAGTTTTTTTTTGTGGAGGGTTGAGGACTCATGGTCTTTCTGGTGTGTCTACTGGTGTCCTTCTTCAGCTCATGTTTGGACACTCATGTTAGAGAGACTTTATTGGTGTAGCTTTTGACATTACTAGGAAACATCGTCTCACAGCAAATTACCCTCTCTTCTGGTTCTTACAACATTACCATCCTTTCTTCCACAATGCTCCTGAGCCTTAGGTGTTAGAGTGTTTTGTAGGTTTATCGATTGGGACCAGACTCCACAACTCTGCATTTTATTTGGCTGTGGTTTTCTGTAATGGTCTCCATCTGTTGGAAAAAGAAGTATCCTTGATGAGGGATGAGGACTACATTTACCTGTGATTATAAGGACAAATAGAGATTATGCTGGTTTAGTAAAATGATGGTTGTAGATTTTCCTCCAAGATTCCCTGGTTTCACAAGATTTTCAATCACATATACTTTTAGTAATAAAAAATTGTTCTACACATTTGAGACACAATAAAATATAATTTACATCACATCTATTCTTTTTAAATGTCCAGTCTCTGCCTTCCCTGGGAGTGTGTGGTCTATTGTCACATTCATCTGACAGATTTTTCAGGTGAAGAAATTTCTACTTAAGGGTTGGAGAGTTGGCTCTGTGGAAAAGAGCACTTGCAGTGCAACCATGCTGATCTGAATTATGACCACAGAGTCCATGTGAAAAATCACTCTCTGGCTGCAGAACCAGTGGTGAAGAATTCAGGCTCAGTGGTGAAGAATTCCTGATGTCCTTGCAGAAAACTGGAGTTTGGTTCCAATCACCCTTATCATGTGGTTCACAACTATCTACAACTCCAGTTGCAGAGGATCCAACAATGCTTTTTCCCGACTTCTGTACTCATGCGTACAAACCCACACATATACAAATAATTTAAAATAAAACTAATGTCTTTTTTAAAAAGAGCTATGATCAGACCTGGAACTCCAATGTGTGGTGAGTGGAGATAGGGGGAGTTTACTGTCTGTAAGCCTAGCTCCAGGTTGAGTGAGATGTTCTGTTTCAAAGGAACAAGACAGAGAGTGTTAGAATAGGAAA
Source organism: Meriones unguiculatus (assembly GCF_030254825.1). NCBI lineage: Eukaryota > Metazoa > Chordata > Mammalia > Rodentia > Muridae > Meriones > Meriones unguiculatus. The sequence continues at coordinate 25,728,857 of NC_083365.1, forward strand.
CCATATGTTCTTGTCTGGTCTCAGTTGACAAGAACATGGGTATGTACTTTCAAATACACACGTACACGTAAACCATACCCTCATACAATACATACACACAAAAGAAATTTCTACTTAAAAAAACTTCATCCTCTTATCGTATTTTTTAATGTTTCTCTTTAATACATGTATTAAAGAGAATACATGTATACAAGAATACAAGAATACCATGTATTCTTGAATACATGGTAGCAGCAGGTTTTAGGTATTTATTTGTTAATTCCATAATCTATTTTATTTCTGTGGTTTTGTTTATTGATTTCATGGTTTTTTTTTTAATTGTAATACTTTTTTTTTCTTCTCTACATGTCAATTTTCTTTTTATTAGATGCTAGGTATTGTATTATTGGGCTGCACAGCTGGACTTGATTTTTTTTTTTTCTTTGAGTAATGATGAGTTTGCTTTGGCTGATGATTAACTTACTTGAACAGCAATCCTGTTTTCTTGAATCTTGTTGTTAGTGCTTGTGTCCAGAGCATCCCTTGGTCTGGGGCCAGCTTAAACCTACCACCCAGGAGTGTTCCTCCCAGATCATTAATAAATGAGCTTGGTGTTCCAATGGTGTTTCCACTGAGCTTGCTCTGGATGTTATCTACTGGGAGGGGACTTAGAGGTTTTAAACACCCATGACATTCCCAGTTAGCGCTCTCTCTCTCTCTCTCTCTCTCTGTGTCTCTCTGTCTCTCTCTCCTCTCTGCATGCCTGCTGCCATGATCCATGAAGGTCGTGAACTCATCCTCCTAAACGTAAGCCCCAGTTAAACGGTCTCTCCTTAAGTTGCCTGTGCGTGACAACAGTGGCTCGCCACAGCAATTGAAAAGTAACTAAGACAGCGAATAACTCGGTAATGATCCCTATCTCAGTTCTTCAGCATATGTGCCCAGAAGTGAGACTATGCTAGCTCTATTTTAAAGTTCTGGAGGAAACTCCATAATGTTTCCCTTCGCGGCTGCGTTACTTTGTGTTCCCACAGTATGCTAAGTGAGCAGCCAGTCACAGAAGAACAAACGCTGCATGATTCCACTTACATAATGGATCTAAAAACAGTAAAATCTATAGATGAATCACGGTTGCCAGAAGACTGGGAGAGGAGAAAGCAGGATGGGGGTTGGTAACTCATTTTTGTCAGAGAGTCTCATATAGTCTCCTCATATAGGAGGGAGCCTCTGTCTCTACCACACCTTTCTGTTCTTTTTGTTTCCTACTTACCTGGCTCTTAAGCTTTCATTTGATTTAGGTACACTTGGCTTAGAATAAACTGCGTGTTAATACGCGGCGCAGTGTGACAGGTTTGAGTCTAGATATGTGCCCACCGGACGGTCACACAGTCAACCAGTGTGATTCTCACCCCTGAAAGGCTTCGTTCATCCTGGTAATCCTGTCTTATGGTTCTTAGCCCCTCAGACCCACGCAGCTGCTGATTTAAGGCAGTCTCTCGAACCTGTCTTTCTTTCTTAAGGTTGTTTTAGTTAGAGCTTGCTTTTAAGGTTTCTTAGGCTGGAATAGAGCAATCCTCCGCTTAGAGGCAGTGAGCAGAGAGATTCCTGGGGAAAATTACTGTTCACCTGTGTTTTCCTTCCTCAGGGCAGCTCTGGGAGCTACTGTGATTCCGGCCCTGTGCGAGGACCCACTGGCTTATGCTAGTCATTTCAGACGGTTCTTTTTTCTGGCCACACCTAGCTCCCCTCACACAAGTGTTCTGTATTTTGCCAAACATTTGAGGGCACCCCTTGTAATTATATTATGTTAAACAATGTACCTTCTCAGTGTTTATCAGGAAGACTATTAAGGGTAATAACAAACCTTTAAGAAGGTTTGAATGGTAGCTAAAGGAAAAAGTAAAAAAAAAAAAAATCTTCATTCTAGTTGATGGTTTATGACTGCTTCAGGAAATGGAATTCAGATATGAGTTTGATCCTCTGGGAATGTGGACCCTGTGCAATCCTTATGTACTATTTTGAGTCAGCCTGGTGAGAGACTGGCCATGTTTTTCTAATAGAATACTTGCATTTGGCTCTAAACCCGTCTCATGTCTAACTATAAAAAGTCAAGTTAATGTGCTAACTAGGTTGCTCTTTCTGTCTTTTCCTGACAATTGCTCAGAACAGGGAGCGCAGTTTCCTTTAGACTGGCGGCAAGAAACGATGCCTTCTGCTCCTCGGTCCGACGGTTCATTTGGCTTGTTATTTTAAATTGGGCATAATAAGCTTCCCATGATGATTTCCCTTTAGCCTTGACTGGCTGCTGCATTGGCTGATTACACAAATTGACCATATTGTCACTTATGTCAGGTTCTGTGGTTAGAAATTGGAGTGAAGATTCCACGATGGAAAGGGATATGGCAATCCTGGCTTTGGAAAGAGAGCTTTTTTCTTGGTAGATGAAGAGAGATGAAAACAAGGACACTGGAAAAGTTTCCTTTAAGCCTGTGCTTCACTACCTAGAAAATGTTTGATATTTTCTTTCTGAACTGTGAAGTTACTGATATAGTGTGTCTATTTGCATTTATTTATTTACTCACTCATTTATTTATTTACCTATTCATTCATCCATTCATCTGTCATATATATTATTTTTTTCATGAAAGAGGGTCTTTTAAAAATTATATTCTTTTTTATATTTTATTTTTATTTATTTTTTTATTTATTACAGTTTATTCACTCTGTTCCCAGCTGTAGCCGCCTCTTTCATTCCCTCCCAATGCTGCCCTCCCTCCCTCTTCTCCTCCCATGCCCTTTCCCAGGTCCACTGATAGAGGAGGTCCTCCTCCCCTTCCATCTGACCCTAGCTTATCAGGTCTCATCAGGACTGGCCGCATTATCTTCCTCTGTGGCCTGGTAAGGCTGCTCCTCCATTAGGGGGAGGTGATCAAAGAGCTAGCTACTGAGTTCATGTCAGAGACAGCCCCTGTTCCCCTTACTAGGGAACCCACTTGGATACTGAGCTGCCATGGGCTACATCTGTGCAAAGGTACTGGGTTATCTCCATACATGGTCCTTGGTTGGAGTATCAGTCTCAAAAAAGACCTCTGTGCACAGATTTTTGGTACTGTTGCTCTTCTTGTGGAGCTCCTGTCCCTTCCAGGTCTTTCATCTCCCCTCCCCTTCTTTGATAAGATTCCCTGCACTCTGCCCAAAGTTTGGCTCAGCATCTGCTTTGATAGCTGGGTAGAGTCTTTCATAGGCCCTCTGTGGTAGCTTCTGTCCTGTTTCCTGTTTTCTCCCTCTTCCGATGTCTGTCTTGTTTGCCTTTCTGAATGAGAATGATCATCTTCCCCAGGGTCCTTCTTCTTGCTTAGCTTCTTTCAGCGTACAGATTTTAGTATGTTTATCCTATATTATATGTCTAATATCCACTTATAAGTGATCCACTTATATGTGTGTCTTTCTGCTTCTGGGATACCTCACTCAGGATGGTCTTTTCTACTTCCTACCATAAACCTGCATATTTCATGATTTCCTTGTTTTTAATAGCTGAGTAGTATTCCATTGTGTAAATGTACCACAATTTCTGTATCCATTCCTTAGTTGAGGGACATTTGCGTTGTTTCCAGATTCTAGCTATTAAAAATAAAGCTGCTATGAACATGGTTGAGCAAATGTCGTTGTTGTATACTTGAACATATTTTGGATATATCCTAGGAGTGGTATAGCTGGATCTTGAGGTAACACTAGTCCCAATTTTCTGAGAAAGCACAAGATTAACTTCCAAAGTGGTTGTACAAGTTTACACTCCCACCCTTTCTCCACATCCTCTCCAACATGTGTTATCACTTGAGTTTTTGATCTTGGCCATTCTGATGCATGTAAGGTGAAATCTCAGGGTCGTTTCGATTTGCATTTTCCTGATGACAAAGGATGTTGCACATTTCTTTAAGTATTTCTATGTCATTCGGTATTCCTCTATTGAGAATTCTCTGTTTAGCTCTGTACCCCATTTTTTAATTGGATTACTTGATGTGTTGTTTTTTTAACTTCTTGAGTTCTTTATATATTCTGGATATCAGCCCTCTGTCAGATATAGGCTGTCTGTAGGCTGTTGTTTTGTTCTGATAACAGTGTCCTTTGCTTTACAGAAAGTTTTCAGTTTCATGAGGTCCCACTTATTGATTGTTGATCTAAGAGCCTGTGCTGTTGGCGTTCTGTTCAGTTGTCTCCTGTGCCAATGAGTTCAAGGCTCTTCCCCACTTTTTCTTCTAACAGATTTAGTGTGTCTTGTTTTCTGTTGAGGTCTTTGATCCACTTGGACTTTAGTTTTGTGCAGGGTGATAAATATTGATCTATTTGCATTGTATGTTGTCATCCAGTTAGACTAGTACCATTGGTTGAAGATGCTATCTTTTTTTCCATTGTATGGTTTTGGCTTCTTTGTCAAAATTCAAGTATCCATAGGTGTATGGGTTTATTTCTGTGTCTTCCACTTGATTCTATTGTTCTGCCATTCTGTTTCTATGCCAGTACCATGCAGTTTTTATTATCTTGCTCTGTAGTACAGCTTGAGATCAAGGATGGAGATACCTCCAGACAATCCTCCAGACAAGGATTATATTAGCAATTCTGGGTTTTTTGTTTTTCTGTATGAAATTGAGAATTGTTCTTTCAAGGTTGGCAAAGAATTATGTTGGTATTTTGATGGGAATTGCATTGAATCTGTAGATTTCTTTTGGCAAGATGGCCATTTTCATTATGTTAATCATACCAATCCATGAGCATGGCAGATCTTTCCATCTTCTGATATCTTCATCAATTTCTTTCTTCAGAGACTTGAATATTTTTTGAACAGGTCTTTCAATTGCTTGGTCAGAGTTAGACCAAGGTAATTTATGTCATTTGTGGCTATTGTGAAGGGTGTTGTTTCCCTAATTTCTTTCTCAGCCCTTTTTGTCTTTTGTATACAGGAGAGCTACTGATTTTTTTGAGTTAATTTTATATCTAGCCACTTTGCTGAAGTTGTTTATCAGCTGAAGAAGTTCTCTGGTTGAATTTTTGGGGTCACTAATATATACTATCATATCACCTATGAACAGTGATACTTTGACTTCTTCCTTTCCAATTTGTATCCCCTTGATCTCCCTTCGTTGTCTTATTGCTCCACCTAGGACTTCAAGTACTATGTTGAAGAGATATGGAGAGAGTAGGCAGCCTTGCTTTGTCCCTTATTTCAGTGGATTGATTTAAGTTTCTCTCCATTGAGTTTGATGTTGGCCATAGGCTTGCTGCATATTGTTTTTACTATGTTTTGGTATGTGCCTTGTATCCCTGATCTCTCCAAGACTTTAAACATGAATGGGTATTGGATTTTGTCAAATGCTTCTTTGGCAGGTAAAGAGATGATCCTGTGGTTTTTCCCTTTCAGTTTGCTTATATGGTGGATTACATTGATGGATTTCTGTATATTGACCCACCCCATTCCATGTCTGGAATGAAGCCTACATGGTCATGGTGGATGATATCTTTTATGTGTTCTTAGATTTGGTTTGTAAGTATTTTGTTGAGTATTTTTGCATCAATATTCATAAGAAAGATAAGTCTGAAGTTCTCTTTTTTGTTGTGTTTTTTTTGTGTGTGTGTGTGTAGTTTAGGTATCAAGGTGACTGTGGTTTCACAGAATGAGTTTGGTAATGTTCCTTCTGTTTTTATGTTGTGGAATAGTTTGAAGAGACTTGGAGTTAGCTCTTCTTTGAAGGTCTGGTAGAATTCTGCACTGAAACCATCTGGCTCTGGGCTTCTTTTGGAAGGGAGACTTTTGATGACTGCTTCCATTTTCTTGGGAGATATAAAACTATTTAATCTATTTACCTAATCTCTATTTAATTTTCATAAAAGAAATCTATCAAGAAATTTGTCCATTTCACTTAAATTTTCAAATTTTGTGACATATAAGCTTTTTCAGTAAGACCTAATGATTTCTTGGATTCCTCCGTGTCTGTCGTTATGTCACCTTTTTTTTGTTTCTGATTTTGTTGATTTGGATAGTTTCTCTCTGCCTTTTAGCTAGTTTGGCTAAGGGTTTGTCTATCATGTTGATTTTCTCAAAGAACCAGCTCTTGGTTTTGTTCATTCTTTGAATTTTTTCTTTGTTTCTAATTCATTGATTTCAGTTCTGAGTTTGATTATTTCCAATTGTCTACTCCTCTTGAACATGTCTGCTTCTTCTTTTTCTTTTTTTGTCTAGGGCTTTTAGGTGTGCCATTAAGTTGCTTGTATGTGATACCTCCAACTTCCTTCGGAAGGCAATCAGTGCTATAAACTTAACTGTTAGCTTTGCTTTCGTTGTGTCACATACGTTTGGGTAAGTTGTGTCTTTACTTTCATTGAATTTTAGGAAGTCTTTAATTTCTTTTTTCATTTCTTCCCTGACCCAGCTGTCATTGAGTAGAGACAGTTGTTTAGTTTCTATGTGTATGTAGGCTTTTTGTTATTTCTGTTGTTGAAGTCTGATAGGATACATGGGATTATTTTGGTCTTTTTGTATCTGTTGAGGCTTGCTTTGGGCCTGACTATATGGTCAGTTTTTGAAAAGGTTCCATGAGGTGCTGAGAAGGTATACTCTTTTGAGTTTGGGTGAAAAGTTCTGTAGAGATCATTTAGGTCCATTTGATTTAGGACCTCTAAGTCTCAATATCTCCCTATTTAGTTTCTGTCTAGATGATCTGTCTCTTGGTGAGAGTGGAATGTTGAAATCTCCTACTATTAAGATGTTGGGATTGATGTGTGATTTAAGCTTTAATAATGATTCCTTTACAAATGTAGGTGCTCTTGTATTTGGGGCATAGATGTTCAGGATTGTGATGTCCTCTTGGTGGATTTTTTCCTTTGATGAGAATTAAGTGCCCCTCCTCATCTTTTTTTGATTAATTTTTGTTGAAAGTCTATTTTATTAGATAATAGGATAGTTACTCCAGCTTGCTTTCTGGTTCTGTTTGCTTGAAAAAAACTTTTTCTAGCCCTTTACTGTGAGGTAGTGTTTACCTCTGTTGCAGAGGTGTGTATCTTGGATGTAGCAGTATGAACTTGTTTCTGCAACCATTCTGTTACATCTGTCTTTTTATTGGAGAGTTTAGTTCAGTGATGTTGACAGATGATAGGAACCAATGAATGTTTGATCCTTTTATTGTGAAGCTGGTGGCATGACTGTATTTCTATGCTTGTTTTTTTTTTTTAATAATTTGTTGGAAAGTTATCTATATTCTGTGTTTTCTTGGGTTTAGTTGATTTCATTAGAATGGAGTTTTCTTTCTAGTATTTTCTGTAGTGCAGTGTTGATATATATATATATATATCAATATATATATAGTTTAAGTTTAGTTTTATCATGAAATATTTTGTTTCCTCCATCTATGTTGATTGAAAGCTTTGTTGGACATAGTAGTGTGGGTTGGCATCTGTGGTCTCTTAGAGTCTGCATGACATCTGCCCAGGCCCTTCTGGCTTTCATAATTTCTGTTGAAAATTCTGGTGTGAATCTGATAGGTCTACCTTTATGTTACTTGGCCTTTTTCCTTTGCTGCTTTTAATATTTTTTTCTTTGTTCTGTTGATTTAGTGTTTTGACTATGATGTGACGTGAGGAGTTTCTTTTTTGGTCTAGTCTATTTGCTGTTCTGTAGGCCTCTTGTATGTTTATGGGCATCTCTTTCTTTAAGTTGGGAAAATTTTCTTCTATGATGTTTTTGAAAATATTTTCTGGACCTTGGAATCTGTAATCTTTTTTTCATCTATTCCTACTATTCTTAGATTTCATCTTTTCAAGGCATCCTTGATTTCTTGGATGTTTTGTGTTTGAAACTTTTCCAATTTTATTTTTTCTTTGAGAGATGTATCCATTTCTGCAATTGTATCCTCCTTGCCTGAGATTTTTCTCTTCCATCTTTTGTGTTGGTGATGCTTACCTTTGCGGTTCCTTATCTTTTTTTCTAAGTTCTCCAGCTCCAGATTTTCCTCTGTTTGTGTTTTCTTTATTGATTCTAATTCTGTTTTCATGTCTTGCATCATTTCCTTCATCTGTTTGAATGTAGATTCCTATTTTTCTATGATGGCCTCTATTTATTTAGTCCCTGGTCTTGAACTTATTTTTTTCCCACTTATTTATTTATCTATCTATTTATCTATTTATTTATTTAACAGCCTTATCCCAGCCCTCTCCCTCCTCTCCTCCCAATCTCACCCTCACACTCTCCACCCCCATCTCCTCCTCTCCTTCTCAGAGAAGGGGAGGTCTCCAAGGAGTAAGCAACCCACCCTGGCCCCTCAAGTCACAGCAGGACTAAATGAATCCTCTCCTGCAGAGGCTGGACAAGGCATTTCAGTTAAGGGAAGGGGATCCAAAGGCAGGCAACAGAGTCAGAGACGGTCCAATCATTAGGGTACCCACAAAAAGAAAAAGATGCACATTTGCTATATATGTGTCCAGCCTACTAGGTCCAAGTCACGCATGCTCCTTGGTCGGTGGTCTATTACACATGAGCCCCCATGTGCCTAGGTTAGTTTACTTTGTAGGTCTACTTGTGGCATCCTTGACCTCTCTGGCTTCCTCAGTCCTTCTCCCTACTCTTCTGCAAGACTCCTGTTGGCTCTGGTTCTCCGCATCTGTTTCTATCAGCTTCTGGATGAAACCTCTCAGAAGACAGTTATGCTAACCTTCTGTGTGCAACCATAGCAAAATATCATTAATAAGGTCAGGGTGGTCTTGAACTTATAACAACCCTAAAGTAGTCTCCCAAAGTGCTGGAGTTACAAGTAAGAGATACCTTTTCCTGCTTTCTTTTATTTCTTTCCTTCTTTCCTTCCTTTTTCTTTTTCTTTTTCTTTTCTCTTCCTTTCTTTTTAGGTAGATTTGCTTTCCATAGGGGAAGTTTCTTTTACAAATTCTGTTTGACACTTTCTGTCTAACATGAAAGTCTATATTTTACCATAATGTTAACTGGTTTATAGCTACTTTAAAATGTCCTACTTTCTGCACATTCATAGTAATCCTTGTTGTTTTAGCTTCTTGTCTTTTTCATTCAAATGTATATATTAAACTATGTGAATTTCATAGTTTGAAAGTTAGAGGAGTTCCTATGTGGTTTTGGAACTGTCCCTTTTCTAGAGGTTTGCTCCAGTTAAGTAGGATAGAAAACAATGCACAGAGTACTTCCGTGTATATTGTCAAATACTGTAGAAGAAGAATCTCAGGTTCCTGCTGTGTAAATCAGTCTTGAGTACTTTGTGATATGGCTTTGATGGTGCTTATGATCTTCTCATTGCTCTGCAGTAAACTGCTATTCAGTAACTTCTACTGGGTAAAAGGAGCCATATGTGGTTGGTTTCAAACCACTTTTTCCTCCAGGCACCAGCAACTATTTTTATACCCAGCCATCTATAACTAGTAATTCATGACTTTTGCAACCTAAATCCACACATAAGTTTAACTCCATAGCTTTCAGAGTCATGCCCTTTTAGAAATTAATGTCTGAATCATAGTAGATAATTCCCCATACAATAATTTATCTTATAGAAACATTTATTTGAGTAGAATATAATAGGACTCACTTTTGATTTTACTTGAGATTCTTGCTTCTCAAGATAGCCAGTGACCAATACTAGGGGGGAGAAAAAACATCTCTTTTTTAACTTATATCTTATTTTGAGCCACCTCTTTTATGCATAAGGATCTCATTATCCAATTAGTAGTAAAAGTATGAGACAATCTAAGGAAAAGTGGCTTTTATTTGGAGAGACCCAATAGAGAAAAGCAAAACAACAACAACAACAACAACAAAGCAACAACCAAAACCTACACAATTCATCTTGTTTTTCCTGAGATAGCAGAAAATTCATGTCAGCTCTGCATGCCTGTCTTTGTCCACCTTTTACTGACCATCAGATATTGTTTTAAAAGGTAAAATATGATACAATATAATATAGGTTTACTACAACACCTAAAGAAGGTAAGCAAGAAGGAGGATAAGAAGGGTAATACGATCAATCCTCATTTAGAAAGGCAAATGGGATGGACATAGAAAGAGGGAGAAAACAGAGAACAGGACAGGAGTCTACCACAGAGGGCCTCTGAAAGACTCTACCCTGCAGGGTATCAAACCAGACACTGAGAATCATAGCCAAAATTTGGGCAGAGTGCAGGGAATCTTATGAAAGAAGGGGGAGATAGAAAGATCTGGAGGAGACAGGAGCTCCACAAGGAGAGCAACAAAACAAAAAATCTGGACACAGGGGTCTTTTCTGAGACTGATACTCCAACCAAGGACCATGCATGGAGATAACCCAGTTCCTTTGCACAGATGTAGCCCATGGCAGCTCAGTATCCAAGTGGGTTCCCTAGTAAGGGGAACAGGGGCTGTCTCTGACATGAAATCAGTGGCTGGCTCTTTGATCACCTTCCCCTAATGGAGGAGCAGCCTTACCAGGCCACAGAGGAAGATAATGCAGCCAGTCTTGATGAGACGTGATAGACTAGGGTCAGATGGAAGGGGAGGAGGACCTCTCCTATTAGTGGATTGGCATGGGAGGAGAAGAGGGAGGGAGGGTGCAAGTGGGAGGGGATGAGGGAGAGGGCTACATCTGGGATACAAAGTGAATAAACAGTAATTAGTAAAAAAATTGTTAATTAAAAAATATAGGTTTACTACAAAGAGAAATGATGTATGGATTGCTAAAAGCAACACGTTGACGCAATGTAAAAATCACACTTATGCAGTATTCCATACAGAAGGATCTGTCAGAGGTTCTTTAACAAGTAGAGTTGAGAAAACTGAAGAGTCAGGGGAGGAGGCTAAATAGAGAATGCAAGTATCAAAGGCTTGGTGAGCCCCCCGAAGACACTGGTGGGGGGGGATTTCAAATAGTCTCTGAGAGACAGTGCTGAGCTACAGAAGCAAAATATGAGGTAACTGGGGTACTGCAGCCTCATAATTTTGTTGGGAAAATTATGACAAAAGAGCAATCTTTGGTTCCCTCTTCATGATCTTGTGGAGAGCTACACTGATTTGTAAAATCTACTTAGTTCCTTATAAAGTAAACACACTTTTGCCTTCATAGTTTCGACTTCACTTTCTAAAATAATCTTTATCGTAGCCCATTTGAGCTTTCTTCTGTCAAAACATGGCTTCATTTTAAGCGGACTCATTGTGAAACCCCTTTCGCTGCTATGAAAGGTGTGAGAAGCTGCTATGACTAAGGCCATCCACCTTCTTCTCTTTCAGCCCTATGACCTGGGTCGGCTTGTTCCCCCTTTGACTTTCTTGTATTTGCCCAGTTCGTTATGTTTTCAGGTTTCAACCTTTCTGTCCTTCATGACTTTGATGAGAATCCAGCTCCCAGAAAACCACAGAGGTGACTCAAACTCAGAAGACAGTCAGATACATGCTTGCTACCTGTGGATTCATTTTGCCACTCATTTTATTAGAAAATTAAAAAAAAAAAAAACCATCCATCATACATCTAATTTTTCCTTTATTTTCAACCATTTCAAACAAGTAAATGTAATTCGTGAAGGTTGCTTTATATTTTTACTTAATCTTCCTAAGAAATAGAAAAATTGTCGCAGTAGTTTGCTATCTTCCTCTTATAAAAAATTGGGCGGGAAGAGTCTTGTTTTTTTACCAAGAGGAAGTCTTATTTGCATATACAACTCTCAGGCAGATTTGTCTGAGTCCTGCTCCTTTTGATTGGAGAGGCCATCTCCCATGATGCTATTTTCTTCTTCAGGGGTCGCCTCCTGGCTGTCACCATGGTCCTTTTCCTTTCTTCTCCCCCTAGTGTTCACCTTTTGTATGTTACACAGGAAAAAAAAATTCTAAAAATATTGCTTCTCTCTTCCCCCCCCTCCCCCAACTGTGGTCATGTATGAATCCAGAGAACAAATCAAACAGGCAAAGTGCCTGCCTGGCAAGAAGCCTACATTTTCAACTCTGCACAATGCAGAAAACGTTGGCCAGGATGTAATGTAAACATTGACTTACAAGCTTTGGTGTGCTCAGTGTTTGTGTTGTATAAGTAGCTCATTGAAAATGAAGGAGAAAGAGATTTATCATCTTACTTATACAAGTCAGGTTCTGTGGGGAAGAGGGATTTCAGGAGCGTGCTGAGCAGGGAGGGTGATCCTAGTAAGCAGTACAATGCAACAAGAGGGCAACTCTTAGGAAGAAGAGATTCATCTCAGGAGGAGAGCCAGGGAGTGCATCAAGTCACCGCAGAAGTGTAAAGTACACTTTATGCTGTGACTACACAAAAGAGATCAACAATCATATATGATATATACATATATCTGATTAAAATATATCTATGTGCTCATTTCAAAAATTTCTTTCTAAACACAGTTAATATTTGTCAAGTGCCTAACATGAAAAACACCTTTCTTTCTCAGGACAGGTCTCTGTGACAAGGTATTTTTTCACTCTACAGATAAAGTTGAAAAGTAGCCATGTGCTTCAGGCCACAAAGCGAGCAAGTAGCAAAAACAGACTCCCAGCTGAGATGGTCCAGTTGTGGATTGTATGCCGACTCAGTTCTGTGTAATTGTTCTGCATAATTCTGTTTAGGGTAACTGCTAAAAGTGCTCATTTTAGCTTCCTGCAACTAAGATAAAATCTTGTGGATTGAGCTATTCCATTCTCTTGGGTTCATTTGAGATGAATGGTAATTACTACTCCGATCCAGTGATGTTTGTGCTGATCTGATATAATGAATGGAGGAATCCTGGCAGGACGTTGGGGTATCAATTAATTGATTTACTCAAAGGATTTATTTTCCTGGAATTGAACATTTGATTTAGCCATTCAATATTTTCCTCCTTTGATAAACATAGAATTCACAGCTGTTAGGTAATTCCAAATTTTTGACTCTAATCGCTAAGTCAAACTCAGTTGGGAATTTCAGAGAGGGGGATTTTTATAATGTTTCTGGAGGAAAAACTACACAATCTCAAAGATAGTTAGGAAGCACTGTGCAATTATATTGTGTAGACACCAGTGAAAAGTGTCTATCTCATGACGTAGCCAATGAGGTTGGATTGTCCTGTAATTGGTTTAATAGTTGCCTCAAAATGCTATTGCAGATCACAATTACAGTTAAGGAGAATATATTAGGGATGTATAATTTAAGGTCGCTCAGCAGCTAATTTAGTGTCTAGCCTTTGGGAGGCTCTTATGACAGATTTACTAGAAGGATGTCACAGAATAAAATTCAGATCATTGCCAGAAAGGAGATCAAACAGACTCAAGGGCCCCTTTTTGTTTGGATATCCTTTACCAAACATTCATGTTATTTTAAACTATGTGTACATGTGTGTGTCTGTGTGTAGGTATGGTGTGTGTGTGGGGGGGATCAGATTCTCCCAGAGCCGTGAGCCGCTTGATGTTATGTATGGGTCCAAGAGCACTACATGGTGCTAACCACTGAGCAATCTTCCCACCCCTTTGAACATATCTTTACATGCATATTTTCTACCTAAAAATGTTTATTGCTAATGTTATCAATGGATGTTTATTAAATGGGTGTGATTCAGCCAAGCCATCTTCAGTTCAAAGGTTACTTTGTCAGAAAACAGCAGCTACATCTCTTGTGATTTCTTCCTCTCCTCAGGATCTTGCCACCTTCAGAATTCCATCCCACCACTAGTGTTTTGGTCTTGGTAATCTTTTTTTTTTCCAATCTTCATTCTCTTTTACAATATTTTACCTGTTTCCCATCTCATTAAAAAACACACATACTCAGGCCAATACTTTACCACGCCCTTTACCATGAATGCTCTTGATAATAAATTATCTACATTTTAGCAGAAATAAGTAATTTCATCAAATTTTTTTCCCTCCTCTCCTACTTTTCTAGATGGTCAGTGAGCAAGAAGCTCAGTCTCTGGTGACTCCTGAATGGTCTTGTCATTCGCACGGACTCACTAGCATCCAGCCTCCTTCCTGTTTTCTTTCCTGCCCTCCTCCTCCTAAGAGAGAAAGGGTTTATTTTGCTCACAATTCAAGGGTACAGTCCATCATACCAAGAAATGAAGTCAAGGCAGTGAGAGGCAGCTAGCCACGTCACATTTACAGCCAGGAAGCACGGATGATGGATGCATGCTGTGGCTCAGTTCACCTTCTCCATGAACACAGTTCCGTATCCCAGGCAGGGGATGGTGCCGCCCACAGTGGACAGCTCTTCCCACCTCAAATCACGATGACCCCACACAGGCATGCGTACCCAGATTATCACCTCTCATGTGATTCTAAACTGTCAGGTTGGCAATTAACACAACTGTCACAGCCGGGACTACAGATGGTACCTGTTGGCAGGTGGTAGGCAGGGGATGGTGTCCTTGTGGGGGATAGTGCCTTCATCTGCCTTTTCTCTGTGTCCTCCAGAAAGACAGGATGAGGAACAGTAAGGGTCTGTAAGTACCTCGGAGGAGGGTGGGCAACGAAGCCTTCTTAATTCAGATTTTTCCTTTGTCACGCGCAGCATTCAATCTGTGTTCTTCCTGATTGTCTGGTTCAGTAAGACACCCGATGTTGCCTCAAAAGGAAACAGCAGGGGATGGAGAGATGTTTCAGTGGTTAAAAGTCCTCCTCCCTTGAGGCGGACCTGTTTGGTTCCTAGGACCTATGCTGAGTAGCTCAAAACCATCTGTAGTTCCAATTCCAGGGATTTTACACTTCTGGTCTCCGTTACACATTCAGTATACACACACACACACACACACACACACACACACACATATAAATAAAGCACTTTTTTATTAAAAAGAGAGAAAAACAACACAACTTAAAATTAGCATTAGGCATCCCTGTCAGCACTCCCCAGCCAGTAGGTACAGCAGGGGGGTCGATTTGTGGTTTGGCTTCTGCCCTACCGTGAAGCAGACAGCACTGCTTGCCTGCTGAGCGGCTGGCGAACTCCGGGTGAAAGTCACTGTGAATCGGGTCCACACGGTACCGCTTACACTCAGTCCCCTGTTGACTTAGAAGCGAAGTCTGTGAAGGGACAAAACGACTTCATCCCAAGGGCTTACCAGCTGCCTTGCCGGGCTGCACAGAACCTCTTCAAGTCTGTCTTTGTCGGAGATTCCGATTGGACAAGAAGCCTTGAAGCTCTCATTTCCCATCGCTATCTCCAAGGAAATGTCTAGAAATCAATTTTCTGCTTGCCCCCTTGTTTAGTCAAGGGGAGAAATTTGCTGCTTATGAAGGGCCTGACACCACTTGAAGAGAGCCCTGCAAGACCACGGGTTAAGGTGTCTTCCACACAATGGTGCCCTCCTCACGCTGCACAAAGCCTCAACCTTGACCTAGAGGGAATCTCTTTTCAGGAAGAGAATAAGGAAATTCTGTTTCCATGTTAACGGAGGGATGTCTCCTCCCGTCACTGACTGTAGCTGTTCACTCCATGGGCTCTGGGAGCCCAATTAAAAAAAAAAAAGGCTCAGGAGCCAGTGTTCACCCTGGCATACACAAGATACGGACACAGATCCTGTCAACAGCTAATGGAACGTGCTGGTGTGTTGGAGCACACATCGTGGTTTGGAAGATTACCTTTCAAAGTGGACTTACTGTGCAATGGGAAATGAGCTGAGACCCCTATTTCTCTACCTTTCCTGCTTGGATGGTCTGGATGCCATTGGCACAGGCAGCAGAGAAAATAACAGCAGGCTTAACTATTCATGCCCGTGTAATAATAGTCTTTAAGAGAAGAGTAATTACCTTTGTCTAGTTTTCCCTGCTATAAAGCGTCATAAAATAGAGCCCAGTACGCCTTGCTACTTTTCCGGGACACACGTGGTGATTCTGAAATATCCTTTGGTCACAAGCTGAATTCACATCTTAATTTTCCCAAAAAAAAAAAAAATCCATTACTGTATGTTGGGTGGATTCCCCGAATGCATTTGACAGCTTGCGGGCCCGTGCTATTAGACAACAAATCTCGATATACAGCCCAGGGAGATCACAGATCGCAAGGGGGTGCAGTCCCCTCCCCCACAAGCTCCACCGTCGAGGTGACAGGAAGAATCTGCGAAGCAGAAGAGTTGGAGAGGGGTGGCTTCGTTTGGAAATAGAAACCTCTGTGAGCAGCCGGAAGCAATGGGGCTGAAAAGCAATTGCCGGTGTCAAGAACTTTCTTCGCTAGGCAGTGCAGCTGGTGGCAATAAATAGCATTCTAATCAAGGAGGATGCTCAATTTGTGACAGGAGCATGGACTGTTTCAACTACTGAACATAATTTATGAGGCCCTGTATGTCTGAAATGGAGCCCCTTGTGTATTTATAAGTAAAAATGCAAAGGTTTCAATAGGAGGGAAAAGATCTGTGTGTTAAATCAAAGTAACACGGGGAGATCCGTGAGAGGCACCCAGTACAGTGAAATCCTTAATGTTTTAAAGATGCCTCAGGTGTCCTATTGCACAGCTGCTTCCATTCCGACAAAAGAAGGATGCTCTTTTCTTCAGTAGTGAAGGCTGTTTATGAAAGGAGGTCTTAGAACACACCCCACCTCTCCCTAGAAGCTGCAAAGAGCCAAATTACGGTTGCTCACATGACTGTCCTAGACCCTCCTTCCAAGATAGGAGCATGTGTTCTCACATAAGCCATTAATGAAGCCTAGTCAATTGTACATAATCCTTAAAATGGTTCTGAGGCAACTGTTGAAAATGATGAACCAGAAAAGCCACGTGTACTGTTAGTGAGGCTTAAACATGAGGCTCATCTGACCACTTAACTCATTGACTCTGCCTGAGTAAATAAGTTATTAGTTTTGACATAACCAGTGGTTTATTTTCCCATCTACTGCTGGTCTTTGTTACACGTCTATTCATACCACATGTTACTGCTCTTTATAATTATCATGTAGCATAGCAATTGCACAGACTGTATCATATCCCACTGGGATAAACATTGTGGATGAGGGACCAGAAGAACTTGCCTTTGACTTAAAGTTTATTCCTACTGCTTTCTTTACATCGGAAAGATTGCTCATTGATGCCATTCACAAAACTAACTCTATGTTTTAATGACTGTGGGGCTCCTCTGAATAGCCCTCTATGCAGGAACTCCAAATGCCGATTTCTGTTCCACTGTGAGCTGTGTGTTCAAGCTTATGAAGCAAATGGCTGGTTAATCTTTGAGGCTATTATACTCAAGATAAAAATCTACCGAACCTGAAAGCAAGATATGGCATTTGCACTGCTGTCCTTGGAAATGGATTTTCCACACTGTGCTGTCTATTTATTATACAGCATTTTTGCTTTGCAAAAGAAGTAGCAGAATAAGCTCAGATGCCAATGAGCACTAAAAATTTTTTAATGTTTTGTTGACATCAAAACTCATTATTTATAGAGCCACATTACATTTTAATGTTTGTGATGGGAACATTAAAAATAAGCACTGCTCCAGCATAAAGATTGTTAAATGGCTATTACTTGAATGTGTTTTAATTATGAATGAAAAAAAAAAAAACCCAGGGTAAACAAAGACATATACATTTCAAAGCACCATATCGAAAGGCTGAGAAAAATTGTAGAATAATATGAAAAACTACTTTATCATCAAAAGGTACAGAGCTGCCAGCAGGACATTTTGTTACCCTGTCTTGACACTGCTCTGAAACAGATGGTCCCAATAATTATGTATAAGCAACTGATAAAGATTTGGATGTGGTGGCTTCTGGGGAATTCTAGGCAGATGCATGCCATCAGGATGTGCCTTAGAAGTAGAGCAGTGGTAAACGAATTCCCCTGAATGTCTCTTAAAATGCTATGGGTCATCCAAGTCCACGCTTTGATTCCGTGTGAGGCTGCCTGCTCTAAGTCAAAACAGGGGAACAGAGACACCCAAGCCTTTGAATCACTCACGTACACGCTCTTCCCCCAGTCAGCGACATGGAAAACCTGAAGCTTCTTTTTAGCTTTCAAGGAAAAGTACGTACACGGGCATATGGCAAGCGTTACTTATTATTTTTAAAGGCTTCTACCATGGCTGAATTTTGTCTCGCTCTTTCTTTTCCTTCTGGAAACCACAAGCTCAGAACTGAACTCAGCAAAAACCTTCTCTACCTTCATAGTCAAGAGCAGGACCCCCGCAAGTCAGACTACGAGAGGGACCCGGTCAGTTTTACACGTGGACATGGAGTCATAAGGCACACTACTCTGACCTCCATGTACAATTTGACGTATAAATGGAGGTTTACTCTCACCTGGAGTTGCTTTGGAAAAATGGGATTTAGCTTTAATTTGAGAGGAATCTTGCATTGGTAGTCTTTAGTTTTCTTACTTTTTTACTACAATTGTGCTTTCCATTGCTAAGGAAATTCTCGTGGTGGAGATGAGGCAATCATGAAGGTCTTTGAAGAACATACACACTGGAGAGAAACAATTCCTGAGTTTGGATGGCCTCAACCAGCCTCTCTAGAATCCTGGAAACCCATACTTACCTCCACACTCGTGCCAAGGCCAAGCGCTCCCTGCCTCAGTGTGTACCAAGCATTACTTCTCTCCTCAGAGAGAGCCGCTTTCTGTTCTTCTCCAGAAGAAGCTGGCTTCTCAATCTTACCCTTTAGGTACAGTGGCTCTTCCATGAAGAGGAGTTTTCCTTCTGTTCTGGACATTTAGAAGTTTGGAGCAAAACAAATGTTTTCTCTTATAGTCAGACTCTAGCATGGGGTGGGGCTGTTTGAGGAAGGACAATGGCCAGCAAGAGCAGACAGACCCGTGGGGGAAAAGAGAAGCCATGGGGGTGTATAAGAATGAGTAAACTACAAAATACACATAAATGAAAATGTCATAATCAAAACTGTTATTCTATACACTAACTCCCTCTGTCTTTGTCTCTCTGTCTGTGTCTGTGTTTCTGTCTCTTTGGTTTTTTGAGGCAAGGTTCCTCTGTGTAGCCCTGGCTGCCCTGGAACTTGCTCTGTAGATCAGACTGTCCTTGAGCTCAGAGATCCACTTACCTCTGCCTCCGGAGTGCCAGGATTAAATGCAGCCACCACCAACCAGCTCTGAACACTAACTTTAAAGAAGTACTGGGTGTGATGACATGTGTCTTTAATCGTAGCACTCAGGAGGCAAAGGCAGGAGGATCTCTGTGAGTTCAAGGCCAGCCTGGTTTACAAATTGAGTTCCAGGACAGTAAAGGCTTTGTTACACAGAGAAACTCTGTCTCAAAACAAAACAAAACTATTAAAACAGGCTGGTGGTTGTACACACCTTTAATCCCAGCACTTGGAGTCAGAGGCAGGCACATCTCTGAGTTAAAGCCCAGCTGGTGTACAGAATGAGTTCCAGAACTGCTGGAGTTAGAGAGGGAAATCCAGTCTTGGAGAACAATAAAACAAAAACCCAACTAACCAACCAACAAACAAAACATCAAAAAACCTGGGAAGATGGGTAAGAATGCTTGCTGTATAAGCAAGAGGACCTGAGATGCGATCCCCAGTACTCCCACAGCAAACCAGAGGGGCAGCTGGGCCTATTACCCCAGGGCTGGGGGTGAGTGAGTGTGGAGACGGGAGTGCTCAGACTGCTACAGGTTCGCATATGGAGTGGGGTGGGGTGCTGGACTCAAGGTTCAGTGGGAGGCCTTGTCTCAAGGGAAGAAAGGAAAGTAATAAAATAGGGCACCTGTCACTGTCCCTTGCCCTCTTCACATATCTACATATGTGTTCAGCCCCCTACACACACACACCCAGACACACACACACACACACACACCTAATACAAACACATGTACAACTAAAAAAAAAAAATAAACAAATATAAAAACTCTGGGGCAGAGTTGTCCAGTCAAATGTCAAGTGGCCGTAATCACAGAGCAGCATTTTGAGGGTCAGCTGAGATCTTGGCTTCTACTTATTTTTCTTCACCATCATTTATTTTATAATTTATTTTATCTTCAGCTCAGTATAAAGTCTCTATCCCTGCAAAGCACACTGAAATCTACTTGTTCACCAGAGGGGAGCATGAATGAAGACTCGGAGTCTTTAAATGTCGCTTCCTCACTCTCCTCTACACTTCATGCTGGAAGGTAATTTCTGATTTCTCCCTTCTCCCCAGTTCTGGTTCCTACACATTCTTCCTCCTAGATGCTGCTTGAAGCTTCTTGTTCTCCTGTTTCACTGTTACCTCAGTTTAAGGTGGCCACTTAACTAATGTCCCCCTTTAGACTTCCCTTTGAATAAATCCCATACCTATGAACCCTGGTCACCAGTACGTATAACATTACTACTTACTTGATGAAAAAATTTAATCGGCTTTACGTGTGGCACAGGCTAACATCTAGTACAAGAGTCTATCCATTGTCTAACCCCAGATATTTTTCTAGGCATTTCCTCTCCCCCCCCCTTCACCACCCTATTTATTATCCACCCTATGGAATTACTTCCCACCAGGTAACTCCAGACTGCTATTTATCGTGCTATCCTCAGCATGATAAATTTCATCTCACACTTCTAGTTTTTCAGTTTTTCCATGCTCTTCACTTGGAAAAAAACCAAAAAATCACTCTGGATAATCTGTTTGCTCTGACTCTCAACCCTGTCTTTTTTAGAGGCCCTGACTCAATCGCCACTTCCTTCCAGAAAACAGCTGGACATCTGTAAGTGGTTGCTTTCTTCCGTCTGCCACATTTGAACTTTGGAAACCTTTCTCTGATAGCCACAGGGTGTTTCAGTGTGTGTCTGTTGCTTCCCTTCCCTTTGTGGGACCGAGTTCTACAGCAGTTGGATTTTAAAAATTCATCTGCATATCCTCATTTTCCAGCTCCAGGCTGGGACTCTTCTGTTTTCTGTAAACTGAGGAGAGGAAGAGTAGCAGACTAGACTATTGGAGACCCCTTACTCAGTAAAGAGTGGGCCTGGATTCTCTTGTCCTGTAAAATAAAGGGTGTGTTCAACCTTTTTTTTTTTTTTACTTCTGTGATGGTTTGAGTTGTATCCTTGACTCCTTTGAAAAGATAAGATGATGTCCTCATTCCTGCTACCGCAGAACGTCACCTTATTTGGAAAGAGTCATTGCAGATATAATTAGTTAAGATGAGGTCATGATGGAAGAGGGCAGGCCCTAACTCTGTGTGAGTGATGGCCTTAAGAGGTGATGGCCAGGTGAAGCTGGAGTCAGGCAGGGGGGAGGTCATGAGAACAAAGGCAGAGGTTACAGTGAGGCCCTTTCAAAGCTAAGGAAATCCAAAAACTGCAGCTACCAGGATTCAGGGGAAAAAGCATTTCCTGAAGCTTTTAGGGGCTAGGGCCCTGCCAAAACTCTTTTTCATAACCGAGAAACAATTTTCCTGTTGCATAAAGGTACCTCATTTGTACTGCTTTACTGTAGTGGACTCTTAGACATAATACACCTCAAAATTCACCTTTAATTGTAGTTTTTTAAATATACTTTGTCATTTAATGGCAAGGGACCACCTCCACTTTAATCTGGTAGGTTCCATAAAATTTCTACTTAACATTTGCGTCAAAGATTTCAAATAACCCTCTGTTGGCTTCCTTTATAATTTCTATACTATAAGTATTTACACAGACTGGGGTCCTCATGTGAAGGAGCACATGGGATGTTAGGTAACGAGAAAGGATAGCATGTGGGCAAAAGTACACGTGAGTTGTACTTATAGTTTGTTTGTTTGTCTGTGTTGGGTAAGTGTTTTGGTTTGGGTTTCATTGCTGTGAAGAGACACCATGACCAAGGCAACTCTTATAAAGAAAAACATTTAATTGGAGCTGGCTTACCGTTTTAGATCATTGGTCCATTATCATCATGGCGGGAAGCATGGCAATGTCCAGACAGACATGGGTGCTAGAGAAGGAGCTGAGAGTTCTATATCTTGATCTGCTCACAGCAAAGAAGGGACATCTCACTGGGCATAGCTTGAGCATTTTTAACACCTCAAAGCCGGCCTCCACAGTGACACACTTTCTCCAAAAAGTCCTACACTTCCTAATGATGTCCCTTCCTATGAGCTAAATATTTAAACACATGAGTCTACAGGCGCCATACCTATTTAAACCACCACAGATAAGTGAGTAAAAATGTAATTGATAGTGAAAGTGTAAAGTCCTAAGTAAAGCTCTCTGGCTTCAGAGTTGGGGTGCTCCCTGTACAGAAGTTCACTGAGCTGCATTAAGTTTGGGACTGGGCAAACTTCCTTAAACTATCTGTGCGATGATTTTAGTTTTGAGTTAATTGGAATACAGTGATATTGTTGAAAGTGTTCCAAACAGATACTTCAAGTGCAGAGGTTACATTGGGCAGTAGCACACTGACTTAAGAGACAGGCCTTCCAAAAGATGAGGAAGCAGTCCCTGCTTGCCTTGCATGGAGGTTATCTCCATGAATCAATATAGTATTCTGAAAACTTCAGCCTGAAGAAGGTGTCATTCACACACAATGATTTTATGATATATTGATTATAATTAACTGAGCAACACTTTTAAAATGGGCTCATGTTAAGAGTATTTTCAATTAATCAATATCTATCCATCTATCCTATCTATCTGTCTATCTATCTATCTATCTATCTATCTATCTGTCTCTCTGTCTGTCTGTCTGTCTGTCTGTCTGTCTATCTATCTATCTATTTATCTATCTATCTATCTATAAATCTTTCTATCCATCCACCTAACATAATCACCAGTAGAGTCAAAACAGAGTATTTTCATCATGTTCCTATATCCTCTCCCATCCAATTCCCATAATCTTGTAAGGCACAAGTAACTATGCATAAGGTCTTATTCTCAAAGACTAGGTAGACCTTTTTAGTACTTTATATGAATTAAATATTCTTTGGGTTTTTCACTAAACATTTCATTAACCACAACCTTCCCAACAGTCTAGTCTTTTTTGTTGCTGAATATAATTCTATTTTATGGATATACTACAATGTTTCTCTATTCACCGGCCTTTCAACATCTGGACTGCTTCCAGATGTTCAGATCTTTTGCTATTAAAATTTTCCCTATTGTTTCTTTTACACACTCATCACAGGTTATGTGACTTAGGTCTTTATTCTCTTAGATAAATATTCAAGAATAGGACTTCTGAGTAGTAGAATAAGTATATTTGACACTTTGAGAAATTGATAAATTATATCAAAATGATCATGTGTAAGTCTGTTTTCCTACCAGCAATCTATGAGAATTCTCTTTGTTTTGTATTCTCCCCAAACCTCCATATTATCAGTCTTTTAAAATTTTAGCAATGTTCTTTTCTAGTTCCCACCATTTGCCTGTAAATTTCATGATTTCCTTGTTTTTAATTGCTGAGTAGTATTCCATTGTGTAAATGTACCATAATTTCTGTGTCCATTCCTCTTCAGCTGAAGGACAACTGGGTTGTTTCCAGATTTTGGCTATTACAAATAAAGCTGTTATGAACAAGGTTGAGCAAATGTCCTTGTTGTATACTTGAGCATATTTTGAACATATACCTAGGAGTAGTATAGCTGGATCTTGAGGTAGCACTATTCCTAATTGTCTGAGAAAGCTCCAGATTAATTTCCAAAGTGGTTGTACAAGTTTACATTCCCACCAGCAGTGGAGGAGGAATCCCCTTTCTTCACATCCTCTCCAGCATGTGTTATCACTTGAGTTTTTGATCTTATCCATGCTGATGGGTGTAAGGTGAAATCTCAGTGTCGTTTTGATTTGCATTTCCCTGATGACTAAGCATGTTGAGCATTTCTTTAAGTGTTTCTCTGACGTTCAATATTCCGTTATTGAGAATTCTCTGTTTAGCTCTGTACCCCATTTTTAAATTGTATTACTTGATGTGTTGATTTTTAACTTCTTGAGTTTTTTATATATTTTGGATATTAGCCCTTTGTCGGTAATAGGGTTGATGAAGATTCTTTTGAGTGAAGTTTTGAGTGAAGTATCAGAAGCAGAAAGACACACATGGTATAAATTCACTTATAAGTGGATGTTAGACATATAATATTGGATAAACATACTAAAATTGTACACCTAAAGAAGCAAAGCAAGAAGGAGGACCCTGGGTAAGATGATCAATCCTTACTCAGAAAGGCAAATGGGACAGATATCGGAAGAGGGAGAAAACAGGAAATAAGGCAGAAGCCTACCAAAGAGGGCCTCTGAAAGACTCTACACAGCAAGGTATCAAAGCAGATGCTGAGACTCATAGCCAAACTTTGGTCTGAGTGCAGGGAATCTTAGGAAAGAAGGGGGAGATAGAAAGACCTGGAGGGGACAGAAGCTCTACAAGGAGAGCAACAGAACCAAAAAATCTGGGCACAGGGGTCTTTTCTGAGACTGATACTCCAAGCAAGGACCATGCGTGGAGATAACCTAGAAGCCCTGCACAGATGTAGCCCATGGCATCTCAGTCTCCAAGTGGGTGCCCTAGTAAGAAAAACAGGGACTGTCTCTAACATGAACTCAGTGACTGGCTCTTTAATCACCTCTCCCTGATGGGGGAGCAGCCTTACCAGGCCACAGAGGAAGACAATGTAGCCAGTCCTGATGAGAACTGATAGGCTAGGGTCAGAGGGAAAGGGAGGAGGACCTCCCCTATCAGTGGACTTGGGGAAAGGCATGAGAAGAGAATAGGGAGGGAGGGTAGGACTGGGTGGGGATGAAGGAGGGGGCTACAGCTGGGATACAAAGTGAATAAACTGTAATTAATAAAAAGATAAATTAAAATGAAAAAAAATTCTAGCAGTGTTAATGGTAGGTTTTAATTTGCATTTTCCTCATGACTATTAATGCTTAATATAGTTTGCCTTTTCTGGAGTGTTCCTACCTTTTGCTTGGTTTCTAAGATTCAATGCCTTGTCTTCTTATAATTGAGTTTCAAGAATTTTAATATATTTTCTGCACATGAGTCTTTGTCAGATATGATTGCCATATTTTCTCTTAGGCTGTGATTTGCTTTTTCATTTCCTTAATGTGTCTTTCAAGGAGCAGGAAGTTTAAATTTTGATGATGTCCAATTTATCATCTTAGAGTATATGCTTCTTTGTTTTGTGTTGAAGGCATCTTTCCCAAGATCAAACAGTTTTTATTTGACTTAAAAAGACATTTTGTAATTCTGTCTTTCATGTTTAGATCTCATCTATTCTGAGTTATTTTTTACATAAGGTGGGGGTACGGACCTCTCCCCTAATATCTATTATTTTGACACCATATTTTCTGCATTGAAACTACTTCAATACATGTCAAAAGTCAGTTGACTTCATGGGTAGGTTTATTTTAGACTCCAGTCTGCTGATCTATGTTCCGGATCAGCACACTATCTTGACTACAGGAATTCTGTTCTGAGTCTTTAAATCAGGTGCGTTTGTCCTTTGATTTTGTTTTTCTCCCTCAACATTGTTTTGCATTTCATTGATCCTTTGCATTTCCATATAAATTTTAGAATTAATGCATAAATTTAAGAAGAAATTCACATCTGGTATTTTATTTAAAGTTATGCCTAATTCTGTAGATCATCTTGACAATATTACCTTGTGATTAATGACTTTGATATGACACACATTACAGTCTTTGTTTTTCTTACAAACATCTATCAATAGTTTTTGTCAGAATTTATTTATCAGAGAGGAGCCATGATTCTTTGTTCTGGGACTTGGCTTAGCAAAAGATGCATGGACCACTGAACAACAGCAAGTCCTACGCTGTGGGCATACCTCATTTTCTTCTTTTGGATAATAATGAATATATTCAAGTTTAATACCATAGATACATACTAATGGGGTGTGCAAATATTTAACTTTTATTTGAATATTTATGTCCTGAACATGCCTTTAAATGACCTTGGTGGAAGATGACAACCCCCTTTTCAGTTGACTCTGCCTTCTGCTATGTCAGGATTTCCAGGCCACATCCAATAAAGTCTTCCTGGATGAAGTGGCCTGATGTGATAGTATAGATTGTTGACAGAGACCTCACAGAAGATATTTTAGACTAAGGAATGAGTTTGTGTGCCAGCTAAAGACTACAGAATTACCCAGTAGATTTTACTTGTGGATATGCTTAGATTTCATGACCTTTTGAATGTTAGGTAAACGTATAATCTATGATTCATTATTCATAGTTCTGAAACCCCGAAAGTTCTGAAGTTCATCACTTAAAAAAAAAAGTTATTTTATAGTAAAGCCTAATCAATAGTTCATGTAATGTCTAAGCCTAAACAGAAATGATACTTCTAAAAGGTATTCTGATCATTCAAAAACCTCAAAAATGTATTTTGTGGGATGTAGTTACACACTGTCCTGGTATCATGCAGCATTCTCTCAGAGAAAGTCAGCCACAGTACTTATTTCCCACTAGGCATTCTATATGTTAAAGAATAATCTTTGTATTCTGGTATTATGAGTCATTTACAATTTCTAAAAGGAAAAATTTAAATGAAAAATGCTTAAAATGTCACATGTGAAAAACTTCAAGTATCAAATCAGAGAGTGAGAAAGAGGAGAGAAAAATAGAGAGAGGGAAAGAAAAAAGAGAGAGAGATAAAGAACGAGAGATGAGAAGCAGCTTAGGAATTCAGATACAGCACTGTAGAGTAAATAGAATCTTGAAGGTTTCCAAAATAAAATATCACGTTGCTCATAGCAACAAATTAGCGACTAGCCAACCAAGGTTTGCTTTAAAATATATCAAAATAGGCTGTCCTTTATGTGAGAGAGTCTTCTTTATGTTATGATTGCTCTCTAAGATACATTACATTATGATAAATGATCATGTACATTGTTTTGACAATCAGAGAATTTATGAATGAGGAACTGATTTGCCTGCAGTGATGAACTGAATTGTAAAAAAAAAGCATTAACAATGATGATACCATTTAAAATTTGTTTAAGAATTGTGTTACAGTTTTGCTTTCTTCTTAATCAGGAGCAAAAAAGCAGCCAAAAGGCATTTATTTTGCAGTAACGAGCATGTGACAGTTCTCATTAGAGAACTCACTTGCACATCCACAGGTGCAGTGGGCTTGTTTTGGCTGCTGCAGCCTAGAGATCTACAAACGTTTTCCACTCTGAGCGTGCCTGAGAATGTCACCGGCTTCTGCCGTCATTCGCCTGAAGGTTCTAGGAATGAGAGAGTGGTGCTGCTTCCTGGGATTTTGGGGGGCTGGAGTGAGTGAGGTCTGTAGCAGTTGGGCCTACGGAGCTACAGGCCAGGCATGAAACGCTTCCCTGATTTATAGGGAATGTGTCCCATGGAGAAACACAAATTGTAACCTTTCTCCATTCACTCCTGAAAAACTCCAAAATCAAAGAAACAGCTGATTGTGCCCGAGAACCTGTTAGGATACACTGGAGAGGTAAAGGAGAAGGTTTATAAATTCGGGACTAGCCTGGCCTATACTTCTGTGTTAGTTGCTTCTCTGTTGCTGATATTAAAAAATAAAAAAATTAAAAAAAAAAATGACCAAAAGCAGCTTTGTGGAAGAAAGTGTTCATTTTGGTTTATGCTTCCAGAGGAAGAGTCCATCATGGCAAGGGAAGCAGGACATAAAGCAACCGAAGCAGGAGTTGAGATACCCGGTCTTCAACTGCAAGCCTGAGGCGGATCCGGAACCGGAAGTGGGGCAGGTCGATAATCTCATAAAGCCTGCCTGTGGGACATACTTCCTCCCCAAGCAGGGCCACCAAGGGAGGTCCACGTGTTCAAACCCTTCCCGAACCTCAAGCCAATAGAGTTCTATGAGTTCAAGCCATCTATTTTGTTGGGTTTTGTTACAATAGTCTTTGACCTGAGGCTCTCCAGTGACTACATTCTCTCATTGGCAGCCTTTTCTCACAGAAAGTCAGCCAGAGTATTCAGGAGACTGAGGCCGTAGGATTGTTTGAGCCCAGGCACTCGATTACAGCCTGGGGTACATAGTGAAATTTCATTTCTTTAAAACAACAAACAAGCAAGAAGTAAGGTATATTTGTTTCTTACAGCTAGAGGAATGCAGAAGTGAGTCTCTAGCTTGTAATAAAAATATACTGAGCCAGGTGCAGTGGTGCATACCTTTAATCCCAGCACTTGGGAAGCAGAGGCAGGCAGGGCAGATGCCTGAGTTTGAAGCCAGTCTTGTCTACAAAGCCAGTTCTTGAACAGCTGGACTAAAAAAAGTAACTAACTAACTAACTAACTAACTCAATCAACCAATCAATCAATAAAAGAAATATACTGATACATGTAAGATGTGAGACTAATTAAAGACAAAACCTAAAGCAGTTCTCTTGGAGGATGTAAAAGGAAGTTGAGATTAGAACACAATCAAGTCTTGATGAGCTGCCATGAAGTTGTGTGCTGTGGATTTCAATGGCTTTGCCAGGCCACGGAGTCATTCCTGAAACAGAGACCGGCATGTGGCTAGTGTCTCCTATTGTCATGGTACTCTGAACTTGGGCTGTCTGCTCTCCACTTTCTGCTCCCATCTCTCTTCTTTTTTTTAATAATTTTTTTGTTTTTTATATTAATCACAGGTTATTTACTTTGTATCCAAGCCATAGCCCTCTCCCTCATTTCCTCCCAATCCCACCTTCCCTCCCTCATCTCCTCCCTGCCCCTTTCCAAGTCCACTGATAGGGGAGGTCCTCCTCCTCTTCCCTTTGACCTTCAGGACTGGCTGCAATGTCCTCCTCTGTGGCCTAGCAAGGCTGCTCCTCCCTGGGGGGGGGGGGGGGGAGTGTCAAAGAGCCATCCATTGAGTTCATGTCAGAAATAGTCCTTGTTCCCCTTACTAGGATACCCACTTGGTTACTGAGCTACTATAGGCTGCATCTGAGCAGGGGTTCTAGGTTATATCCATACATAGTACTTGGTTGGAGAAACAGTCTCATAGAAGACCCCTGTGTCCAAATATATTTGATCCTTGTGGGGCTCCTGTCCTCTTCGGGTCATATTACCCCCCAACACTTCTTTTATATTATTCCCTGCACTCTGCCCAAGGTTTGGTTATGAGTCTCAGGATCAGCTTTGATACACTGTTAGGTAGAGTCTTTCAGAGGCCCTCTGTGGTAGGCTCCTGACCTGTTACTTGTTTTCTCCTACTTCCAATGTCCATTCCGTTTGTCTTTCTAAGTGAAGATTGATCTTCTTACCCATGGTCCTTCTTCTTGTTTATCTTCTTTGGGTGTACAGATTTTAGTATGTTTATCCTATCTTATAGGTCTAGTACCCACTTATAAGTGAATATATACTGTGTGTGTCTTTCTGCTCCTGGGATACCTCACAGAGGATGATCTTTTCTATATCCCATCATTTGCCTGCAAAATTTCATGATTTCCTTGTTTTAAATTGCTGAGTAGTATTCCATTGTGTAAAAGTACCACAATTTCTGTATCCATACCTCTGTTGAGGGACATCTGGGATGTTTCCAGATTCTGGCTATTACAAATAAAACTGCTACAAATATGGTTGAGCAAATGTCCTTGTTGTGTACTTGGGCATATTTTGGATATATACCTAGGAGTGGTATAGCTGGATCTTGAGGAAGCACTATTCCTAGTTGTCTGAGAAAGCACCAGATTGATTTCCAGAGTGGTTGTACCAGTTTACATTCCCACCAGCAATGGCGGAGGGTTCCCCTTTCTCCACAACCTCTCCAGCATGTGCTGTCACTTGAGTTTTTGATCTTAGCCATTCTGACGGGTGTAAGGTGAAATCTCAGGGTCGTTTTGATTTGCATCTCTCTGATGGCTAAGGACGTTGAGCATCTCTTTAAGTGTCACATATCTCTTCTTTCAAAAGGCTACTTCCTTCTCTAGACATTTCAGTGCCCTTGAAACAGCTGTGACGTATGACCCCCCCCCCCCCAATTCTTCACTCTTCCAGGCACAGGTAAATCACACAGCATTTACCTATAAATCCATTCTTAACCGTGCTGTGCCTAAGAGATCACTAGCTTACTATGTTAGGGGATGCAGAAAGGCCTGCTTCTGCCCTGTGTAACATCCAGGGTCTGACCCCGTGCGATTTAGCAGAGTACTGTTACTTGAGAACAGAGGGTAAGTCTTGCTTTTATTTATTTTTTTAAGGGAATTAAAATATTTACTGGCAAGAGCAAAAACAATATACCATTCTTAAATCTCAGACTGTATCTTCATAGCATCTATCAATGAACAGTTAATTCACTCCGAGAATATGTCTTATCAATGTGTTCATGACGCTGTGTCAAGTGAATGAGAGTGAATGATGAGTCCTGCTACCCGTTTTTTTTTTTTTTTTTGAGTTGTATTTGACAAGGAAGCCCAAAGCACACTGACTGACAGGAACTTTATCACCCATGACTTTATGATAATTCGGGATTTTTTTTTTTAATTAAATGAAGCCTTTGTTTATGCGTAACCTTTCAATGTCCTGTTGTGCCACACATGTTTAGTTCACGATATAGAAGTGACATTTGTCCTTTAAACTTGCCCTTTCCTTGGAATAATTTATACTGCTTCTTTTTTTTTTTTTCTAGGCAATGCAGACAAGAGTCAGATGTTGCTCCTGAAACAGTAAGTCCGTGATCCCACATTTTGCCTGACCATTTCTTTCAGAATGAGGAACCCTCCTTAACATGGAATGGTCTTGTGAGCCTCCTGTATTAGTTACTTTTCTGTTGCAGTGCTAAAAACGCACAACTAGAGAAGAGCATGTCTGATTGCATGGGGGTTGATGCCCCAGGTCCTGCCTCTGAGAAAAATGTATCGGACAGGTCTGATGCTTTTTGGGTGAATAACACCTAAATGAACATCAGTACAAAGTCCCAATTTATTTCTAGTATCAGAGATCAGACCTCTACTCTTGCCTGATGCGTCTAAAACAAAAAGGGGGAACTGTAGAGAGCTTCGGAATGCTGTGCCTTAAAGATGGAGCTGGTTTCCGCCTTCCACCTTCCCGATGGTGAGTGCTCTCTGTCACAAACAACTCCATATTTGGCTAAGGCTGAGGATCTGGCTTGCTTCCGTGTATGTGGACTTATCTGCATTGCCCACGTGGCACGCTGGGGTTGGCTACCCAGAGGCTATTTAAGCTGTGGGCTGGCTTTCCCCAGGGTCCGAGGATTGTTCAAGGTTCCTGAATAAACTGTATTGAAAAAACAAACAAACAAACAAACAAACAAACAAAAAACCGCACAACTAAGGCAGCTTATTTGGGTTCACAGTTCAGATGGGAAGAGGAAATAAAGACTTCATGAAGGCGCTGAAGAACTCGCCACTTGCCCAACCCTGGTGTGTGGTTATGTGCAAGATCTCATGGTCTCTAATGCCTCTTCTACCCTTCAGTATTTAATTTTTTTTAATTACCTTTTCTTATGTACATTCACATCTCCAGCTCCCACATCGCCGGACGAAGGATACATACATCAGATTATCTGTTTCCTCCACAGTTGATGAAGCACTGTGCACCCAAAATAACCCTCAGTGTGTGTGAACAATGAGGGACTAACAAAGTCCACTAAGCCATCTCCCTATCCATGCTTTCTTAAGACTAAGAAGCAAAAACAAGTGTCAGTGTTCTTCTGCTTATTTCTGTGGCCAATGCCCCTATGTTCAAATCCACTGTTTAGTCCTGGGCCACGAAGTAGCCAAATTCTCTTCTTGCCTCTGATCAAGTTTCCATCAGTGTACACACACACACACACACACACACACACACACACACACCGGCCGATGGTTGTTTGCTTGGTTATTTCATTGGTTGTTAGGTGTTAGGTAGTTTCTTTGTTACTGTAATAAAATACCTTGAATATATACACACACACATATGTACTCAAATGTTAATATATTATATAAATTTATAAATATATTAATTTATATACAACGGTTTTTTAAATATATGTATATATGCTTTCTTTTACTGGAGGGACAGAACTTCGGCTGACTGACTCAGCAACGTAGCAGCTGTCTCTGGGAAAGGCAGCTCATGCTCTCTGGTATCATCTATGTTTTTATCGGGTGAACTTTTCAATGTTCTAGCTTCACTCTTTCCGCACATTGTCTTCATAGGTACAATGGTTTTTGTTTCCATTCTCCTTCTCCAGAAGCCTTTGTGTTCCAGAATGTCAGCAGGCAAAGATCTACACAGCCTGTCCAATATTCAGACATGCCCCTCTGGGGTAATACTCATGTCATCATGGAATTTATGCCCAGAAATGGAAACTAATTGCTTTCACGACAAGATTATTTCACATGTAAACAACTGTCTGAAAATCAGCCATGATGCTTTTGTACACTGACCATAAATTTCCTCTAATACGTGAGACTAGCTTTTAAAGAGGGAGTTCAGAGTGTGGGAAGGACCTCCTCTTTTCACTGAAGAAGGCTGGAGTACATGTACCACAAGTTGCAAAACTCCGGCTAACATTGGTGGTTGGAGATGTTTAAAGTATCAATAATCATTTGCTCGATGAATTGATTTTCCAGTCGTTCCAGTCGTTGTTTTTTTTTTTTTTTTTTTTTTTTTTTTTTTTTGTTTTGTTTTGGGTTTTTTTTTTTTTTTTAATTAAAAAAAAATCAGACTCTTTACCTCATATAATCTGAATGACTGCTCAGGGACCAGGCTGAAGGCTTTTCCACTACATTGAAATGATTCTTTCCCCAAAGAGTCTTTGTGAAAGTGTCCTGCTCTGTCAGGAGGGGTGGGGGAGTGGGGGAAGCAAAGCTGCCTTCATGTGAGGACAGGGCTAGTCTTGGTTTTGCCCCTCATCAGAGCGCGATCTCCTGCAGGTCACTCTCTACTGTAGCTGTTTTCTTTGCTCCCGGGGGGGGACACAGTGATTTCTGCTCCCTTATACGCCTCGGTTCTAAGGGGCTGCATACGGAAGCGGCTCTGCCAGTGCAGAGCTCTGTGTCACAAAATTCCTTCACGTGTAAAGTATTACTATGTAAATTAATTACACATTGAAGACTCCCACATTCTTAGTTCTGTGTGCTGTCATCTTAAGACCCTATAGTATAAGACAATTAAAACTTTCTAATAGTTTCAGACTTACAGAAACCTTGAGAAGATAGTACATACAGTTTCCCATTTGCCTTACGTCCAGTTTCATTTAACTACATCTATTCTATCCTTACTTTTCACCATTAAAACACACGTTATTCTATATTTTCATTACATAGCTAAAAAAATGCAGGAAACCCTACTTTCTTTTTTTTGTGATCTTCCTTAGTTCCTCTTGCGCCCCAGTGGGAGGCGACACATCTTCTATAAGTAGTTTTTGGCTCCAAATAACAGAAAAACCAGACCCAACTGGTTTCAATAGTAAAGAGGATTTACTATCTGAGAAATGGGAAGTATGGAAATGGTATTCAGGGGGTTGATTCAGGGATTCAGTGATGTCATGAGAGCCCCGGGCTATTCCTTTTGAATGCCTTCTCATCCTCTGAGCCAGCCCTGGCTTGTCTGCTCTTACCCCTGCTCCTGGTGGCCAGATGGTGCAGCAATTCGTACATCTTCCAGATGCAACCACAACCAGGAGAAAACAGACTTCGCCTCCTTCATGGTCAGCAAAGAAAACATTTTCCAGAAGCAGCACTCCCCGCCCTCCACAGATGTTCCCTCCAGTTTTCTTTTGTGTCAATTGCGTGATCTGCCCAGGACATGCTAGTCACAGGTAAGGAAGGAAGGGGGTTGACTGCCTTAGAATGTCTGCAGAGAACCCTCAGGGACTGAGACAAGGGCTCTCTTTCCCCAGGGGAGTCACCTCGGGGATACTTC
This sequence comes from Meriones unguiculatus, assembly GCF_030254825.1. Taxonomy (NCBI): domain Eukaryota; kingdom Metazoa; phylum Chordata; class Mammalia; order Rodentia; family Muridae; genus Meriones; species Meriones unguiculatus. The sequence goes on from NC_083365.1 coordinate 25,762,542, forward strand.
CAACAAGAGAGAAGCTGGCTTAGAAAGAAGGGATGGGGTGGTGGCCAATGTTGGGAGAGTCACAAAGGCAACCAGAAAACCTCAACATTCATTATGTGGAGGAAACTGAACTAAGAAAATAACAAATGCTTATCAGTTGCTTATTACCCACCAGACATCATTCCAGAACCACGACCTTACAATGCCAGCAAGGTGTCTCTAAATCTACTTAGAAGTGATCTAGGTTTAAGGATCTAGATGGTATTTGGTACGCTGGCAGTGTGTACCATGCTTATTTTCAAGATTTTGAAAGTGAGCATTTGTTGAACAGTGTTGAATGGATGTTTTGTACAATGCTGTGAAGAAAGAGAAATGTTTGACGCAAATACAGTTTAATATTTAAATTTTTTTTTTCACTGAAACCATATTGACCATAAATACACCTATTCTGAATGGAAGTAGCATGGACAATGTCGCTAACATCTTATAAATAAAAGGTTGAGTTAAGAAAAAGTTAAAACTTATAAACATTACTAAATGTAAAGAACTTATTTAATCTAATTTTAAAAATTCATACTTGTTTTAATGAGGTATAATTTTTTAAGAGTACATCCTTTTTTTAGAGCTCAGTTCTTTGAATTTTGTCAAATTTTACAGGCTGTACCCATCATCAATTAAATAGTGAAATATTTGAATTAAATAGTGAAAAATTTCAACATCTTAGAAGGTCTCTGTGGCCCTTTGTAATTCATTTTTTTTCTCTTCCTCCCTGAACCCCGGCAACTTGCTATGACATCTGTCTCTATGGTTTGCTTTTCTAGATATTATACAAAGTAGAATCATATAAAGTACAGACTTTGAGTCTGGCTTATATTTAGTTGAATTTTTCTGAGACCAACTTATGTTATGGCATGCGTTGGCAGTCATTTCCAGTGTTTCACTGAATGGATATACCACAGTTTGTTTACCCATTTAAAGTTGGATGTCTTGTTTTCTAGCTTGGGACCTTTGTGAATAACAATAGTTTAAATGCCATTGTCTGTGTGTGTGTGTGTGTGTGTGTGTGTGTGTATTTGTAAGAGCAAATGTCTTTGTTTCTCTTGGGTAAGTGTTCAGAAGTAGACATGCTGGGTTAATTTTATAGTAAATTCCTCAATGTTTAAGCAAGAGGCTAACATTTTTGCATTCTCATCAGTAACATATGTCCTAGCTGCTACACATTTCCCCTCAACATTAGATGGCATTTTGTTGTTGTTGTTGTTGTTTTATTTTGTCTTCAGACAGGGCATTACTTTGTATCCTAGGCTGGCCTGGAACTCATGGTCTTACTGCTTCAGCCTCTTGAGTGCTGAGATTAAGTGTCTGTCACCATGTCTGGCAAATAATGATTTTTTTTTTTTTTTAAATAAGTTGTTCTAACAGGGTTACAGTGGCTCCTTGTAGGTTTTCACGGCTAACAACGCATGATGCTGAACATCTTTCCATGTGTCTTCAGCCGTGAACTGACTTTTCTAACATTAATGGACAAATTACTTAACATCTATGATTGACCAAGACCCTATGTGGAAAAAGAGGTATACATTTATCAAGGATTCCTACACTTTGGTCCTGACATTAGCACTTTAGATGCATCAAATGTTTCTTGCAAACTAAACACAGGTGGTACTCACTATCTCCAGAGTAACTGAAGAGACATTTGGGGGTCAAGGAAGCTAAGTAAATTACTAAACTCAGAGGAGCTTGTGAAAATTGGATCAGTGAGTGGATCTCAGCATCTAGGCTGAAGCTTCTTGACTTCAGGGCTGGGCTTTGCCTCCTATTTCATGGATGAGAACACCTGTTTGAGTTAGAGGCATACTGCTGAACTATCCCAGTTGGATCAGTTCTCATCACTATAATATTTACATGCACTTTTAATCCTAGCATTCGGGGAGGAGGACGTAGGCAGATCTCTGTTAGTTCAAGACCAGCCTGGCCTACAAACCGAGTCCAGGACAGCCACAGCTACACAGAGAAACTCTTTCTCAAGAAACAAAACAAAACAAAATAAAACAATACAAACAAATGAAGAAAATAGACAACATATTCAATTACTCAATTCAATGAAAATAATATTTTTTTCACTGTGGGGATAAGAGAAGAACAGGAGAAATGATTATCTAAAAATAATTCTATGCCACTAAAGGTTTGTTTTCACAGTTTTCTAGTGAGACCCCTTTACTCTCTAATTTTTGCCTTAATCTTTTTAAGACATATACTTTTGATTTTAGTTTTATTTTATGTGTATGGGTGCTTTTTAATGAGTGAAGAAGTGTCTATGGAGGTCGGGAGAGAGCATTGGATCCTTTAGAAAGGAAGTAACAAATTACTGTGAGCTGCCCTGCCAGACCTTGGAATCAAACCTGGGCCCTACAAGAGCAGGGAGTGCCTTGAACCATGGAGCATCTCTCCACCCCCCATATCAGTCTTACCAACGACGTTCCTGGAAGCTTTAGACCCTTGACAGCTTGTCAAAGAATGTTGGGTTGCTGTATAATAAATTACAAGGTTTGTCCTCTCTTGAAAAAGAATTAGCTTCTTTCTTAGTACTTGTGGAATTTAGGGGAAGGGTCAGTGTCTTGATGTATGTCTGATAAATCAGTAAATAGGTTAGAAATTTCAACTACCTATCTCTCATAGGACAGAATGAAAGATTATCATGGGCGCCGTTCAAGTAATTCACATGATCTTTGCTTCAGTTAGGAATGAATTTGGATACAAGTAACAGAATTCTTAATGAATAACAGAAAAAAAAAAAAGATGGGTTTGCTTTCTCTTCAGGTAGGAGGGATTTCACTACTACACTCGGCTTAACTGTCCTGGTAAATTTTTCTCATGGTCACAGATGGCTACTACAGCTTTCACCTTTCCATCCTAACACTGAAAGGTTGGACATAGCTAGTGCTAGTGGAAGAGGGCCTGGCTTTTATCTGAGAAGAAAAGCCTTCTAGAACGTCAGATTAATCATCCACTCTCGACTCTGCAGTTACAGGTACTGAGGCTTCAGTGCTAGTCACTAGGCTCATCCTCCTGATGTCACAATGATAAATCATCTTCTTCCAGTCCCAGGATAGAGTTTCACTCTGTTAGAGAGAATGAAGAGAGGGAGTCAGGGGGAGAGAATGGGAGAGAGAGAGACAGGGAGGTGAGAGAGACAGAGAAAGAGAGAGCAGAGAGGTTGGTGTGACAGCAAATTATATTTGCCCTGTGTCTCCTTCCTTCTAGGAGGAAGGGATTACTTCCACTGCAGGCTTCTGTCCCCAGGGCGTATTTACTGTTCTGGAATAGACCTATCAGGTCCTCCAAGAATCTACAAGGGCCAACCTAGAAGGAGGAGGCCAATCAGGATGTTTCTAGAAAGCCTTCACTACCGGCCTAGGAGAACTTTTGGTCCCTACAGCATTGAGAAGCCCTCCCTCAGAACCTTTCCAGTGCCATTTACAAGCTTACAAGTGAAGGAATGGATGCTTTGGTGACATCATAAACCTAAGTCAGACTTAGCTGATCACCAGATCAAAGAACTGGAGATGTAGCTCAGTGTTAAGTTGCCTACATAGCATAATCGAGACTCAGGCTGTAGCTCTCAGCATCACATGTACACACTCATGCACAAACGCACACATAATTACACGCAACCCCTTAAATAATCAGAACAGTGACTTTCAGGACAGTTTGTACAAAGGCTTTATGTTTTGAAACTATGATGCCAAATTGGGTCCAACGCGAATTAATCTGAAAATGTCAAATTTGACTACCAAGTCTGAATCATTTCTCTGCTGTACGCTTTACTGTGCAAAATGGTCCCAGTGGCAAAGTAATTCTCAAGGACTGTTTTGCTCAGCTTTCACTTTGTGGGAATAAAAGTTCAAAGACTGATCTTTTCTTCCCCTCTTCTCCATTTTCCATTCCAAACATTCTCTTCTGGAGACAAGGTCTTACTATGTAACTCAGGCTAGCCGAGATCTGCCCCAGTCTCCTGGGTGCTGGGAATGTGGTGGTATACTATCCCTTATATAGATCTAGGAAACAACTGCAAGGGAAGGGGTCACTGGGGTCATCATAAAACCTCAGCAAAGCCATCTAGAACTTTTACTGTAACTTGTGGCTACCTTGTGGTTGAAGCTGGAGCTGTGGCACAGAACCCAAGAAAGCCTTCTCACTGGGTATTTTTGTGCCCCTTTTTTTGGGCTATGCCTAACAATAGAGAGACATTGCTTGTACTATGACTGCAGGTCAGTCTGGATAACTCACACTACTATTGAGGTTTTTTTGATTTGCTGGGTATACCTTTTAATATTTCAGAAATATTCCTAAGTTTGCAGATAGTCTAGAGTGGACGAAGAGAAATCCTCCCATGTTTTTGGAAGCTACAAGATACAAAGTTGGATTTGTCAGGCTCTCTGAAAAGAACAGAAGAACACTCAGATGCCTCATGGCATATTGTTCGAATCAGTGGGTTGGGGCCCTTGGTGCCAAAGGAGCCACACTCTCTGGAACTAACATTTTTGTTCTAGTGTTTTCAGCAGCCAATAGGAAGTCAGTTCACCACCCACCACCATAGCGCGGTTTTTGTGAGGGGAACAGTGGTGCTATTTCAACTGTCCAGAAATAGTTTGGCTTGACTGTCATCTGAGGAGGTTTATATTTGATAGTGGTATGCCGGTGAAAGCCATGTCTTCAAGCAAGCAAACAAACAAATGAACAAACCCCCCATAACCTTCTACACAGTGTCACCATCATCAGGGAGAGACTCCAGAAGCAAGCTGCTAAGTTCTCCAACTTCCCTCTGTTCCCTTTTGTTTTTTCAAGGATCAAATTTGGATAGCATCAATGCTTTTCTTTCATTGAATTAACAATGGCCCCAAGAAGGTGTTTTGGTACCTAAGAAGCCTTTCTCTGATGACAAACCCACACATGCTTAGTGGTCCATTTGGTGCACCAGGACTTGGGCTGTCAATCAGATGCATAAGTGCTAGCTGCTTCCTGCTCTGTCTGGCTGCTGAGGTTGTACTTATGGCAAAGGTTACTGTCAGTATCAAAAGAAACACAGGCTGGCTGGCTGTGCACTCCTCGGAGCACAGGAATGTAAACTGGATATCTGTCTGTGCAAACAACTGAGTCAACATGCATCTGCTCTCAAAGGATGACCTTCTCCCACTGCTCTCAACTTCTGGCAAACTTCTGTTGTCCTAACTGGGCTTCATAAAAGCAGAAAGAACAAGGCAAACCACCTATTTCACAATGGCTTCTAAACCAACATAGAGAATGCAGCTTTTAAGTGTTGCATATCATTTGTGAAAGATCTTGTGTGTGTGTGTGTGTGTGTGTGTGTGTGTGTGTGTGTGGTGTATGATTATGTATGCACATCTGTGATAGGTACACTCACGTGTCTGGGCACATATAGAGGCTATAGATCAACACCAGGCGTCTTCCTCTATTACTTTGTACCTTAGCTAAATAGAGTCTCACACTGAACCTGCAATGTGTCATTACAACTAGACTACCTAGCCAGTGAGTCCCAGGATCTGTCACAACCTCCCCTCTCCTCCCGATGTTAGGGTTACAGTACATGGAGCCCTGACGAGAACTTTTATGTGAGTGCTGTGGCTCCAAACTAAGGTTCTCCTGCATGAGCAGGGAGCACGTTACCCACTGAGCTGTCTCCCCAGGCCCCGAAATGGATCTTTCTATGTAGCAATAACTTATTAATAGTTATATAATATGTAACACAGAAATAATATATGATGATGCCAGTTTTAGGATGGCTATGATTTATGATGTATTAAACACCAATCTTATTTAATCCCAGGGGCAGTCCTGTGTGATAGGTATTATTTCAGTTTAGAGAGGAAGTCGGAAGCCTTTAGCAAGTCTGGTGTCTGTGACTAGAGAGGCAGGGCCTCTGGACTGTAGCAGAGCCTGGTTGTCTGCTGGGCTCTCCTGACTATAGTTTTAGAACTTCATATGTTGATTAGGGTGTTGATTATCCCTAGGGATGATCAGTTAGTTTAAATATAATATTATATTTAGAGTAAGAAAACATGGTAAATGCAATCTGGAGATGTTTTTTTCTTCAATGTATGGAAAAGAAGCTAATTATAGGTTGGCCACAGGAAGACTGCCTTCATTGTTTCCATGTCATTTTCAGTGGCTCATCCTTGGCTAGACCGTAATGTCAAGAACTTAGTTGTTACTGAGTAGTAAAGGTTTTCGAATACTAAGGTAGAAATAAAGGTAGATATGATAAAAATCCCAACTCATATCTACTATAGAGATTATGGTATTTGAGCAGGACCCCAACAGTAAGGTTTGAAAGTGACCACTGAGAACATACCAGACCTCTTTGCTTATAACTTAAAATATGATTTCAGATATTGGAAACTCTCAGGAATAAATGATTGACCTCTTTTACTTTGCTTTTCTGTTGCTGTGATAAATACCACAACCAAAGGCAACTTGTAGAGAAGAAAGGTTTTCATTTCAGCTTAGAATTCGGGATCACCACCTATCATTGAGGGAAGTTCAAGCAGGGACTTCAGCAGAAGCCATGGAGGAATGCTGCTTACAGGCATACTCTCTGACTCATTCACAGCTGTCTTTCTTATGCGGTCCATGCAGTCTCACTGGCCTAGAAATGGTGCCACCCACAGTCATCAATCAGGAGCCAGAGACAAGAAAAAGTCTGGGAGTTTGAAGTCAGTCCAGTCTACACAGTGAGAGTCTTCCTCAAAAACAAAAAACAAAAAAGAAACAAACAAAAAAAAACCCAAAAAAACCCAAAACAAACAAACAAAAAAAAACCAAAAAACCAAAACAAAACAGAATAACACAACAACAAAATTTCCAGCCAACGAGCCAACCAACCACCAACCCAAAAAAACAACCAAAACAAAAAAAAAACCAACCAAATTAAGAAGTGTGGAAGACTCTCTAATATAAGATTGTCTTCAAATCCCAAATCTCTAAGAACCCAAATGAGAGACTGTGTTTTTAATCAGTAGCATCAGCAACTATTATTTTACTACTACTGTGACTACTTCTACTTTTTTGTGTACTTCCAGTATTTACCTTATTTTAAAATGACAATTTGATTGATGCATTTGGCTTGCTGAGTTTTTATCAAAGATTTATTTTTATTGTTTTAAATTATGTGTGTTTGTGAATTGTGTGTGTGTGTGTGAGTGTGCGCGCGTGTGTGCTGGCTCTTAAGGAGACATTGGATCCCTTCCTCCTCTGAAGCTGAAGGTACAGGCAGTTGTGAGCTGCTGAACGTGAGCGCTGGGAACTGGACTTGGGTCCTCTGCATGGGTAGTGCTCTTAATCACAGAGGCATCTCTCCAGACCCAATTATCTGAGGTGCACTGGAATAACTTAGCTACAAACCCAACTTTACCTGATGTTCTAACACTGTGAGAAAAATGTCACTGCTTGTTTTAGCACTTATGCCGGGGAACTGTGTACCAGTTGCTCAGAATGCTTGTTTTGTCCTTGACACGAATGGTCAGGAAGGGAAGCTATGAGGCATCCACCTACTTATGACCTATATTGAGGATGAATACCCATGACCGCTCAGAGCTGAGGTGAACCTGATCTTCAAATCTTTCTCAATAGCAGCAAGTTCAGTACCATAGGCAAATATAAAACTATCTGCTGAATACCGAGTTTTAAAATTACCTTATTAAAATCTCTACATATCTCCCTCTTTCTTACTGTAATGACTGTCTTTTCTGAAAAGTTCAAGTCTTTTGTGTTGTTTCCATTTTAACAAGTAACTCTTTCCAGGAAGAAAGTTGTTTTTTTTGTAAATTTTTTATTACATTTAAAATGTGCCACAGTGTACTTCAAAGATTTGTAAATATGCGCTGGGGGCTTGATAATTATTTGTGTCTTAAATAGCTCTAGGGCTAGAATTGTTTCAGTAACATCAAATACAGTAGGTCTCATTGCTACCTGACTGTGGGTCATTTCTCTTCAGTTGCTCATGGAAACGCTGGGAAGCTGGTGCTACACGTTTCTGGAACACGAGGAAACAGAATGCCTTTGGCTTTCAAACGATGACACACCTGAATTACTAATTAGGACGCACCCATCAAGTAAGCTGTGGACGGCGACTCTTCAAAGGTCAGATCCCAGAGCTGCTTTCTCTCCAGCTTGCCCACTTTCATGGCCAGGAAACATCTTATCCTCAACGAGGCATTCGAAGAGGGAGCCATAAAAAGTGCCAGTTTTAGGGAGTCTGAAGACATTCCCAATAGCCTCAGTTCTGTGCAATACTTGGATCTGGGGGCCAACAGAATGTTAAGGGCAATTATTTTAAAAATAGAATATAAAAGAAAGATAAGATTTCTAATATTCTTACTTAGCAACTCAGTGGCTGATGCTATGGCTACGAGGCTAACTTTATGGCAAATGCAACAAAATGATAAGGAATTCCCCTTAAAAGTAAGCATGGCTTAGAAAATGTTCTTCATAAATTTGCTGTGAGATTTTGAGAAGTTTTTAATGTAATGAATTCTGTAACATCATCATGTATGTTGCTTTTCTGATTCCAATGACTATTTTCATTTTTTTAGTTAACAAAAGAAAATAAGTGCAATTATTTGTATAATGAAAGTGAAAACATATCCAATATAAATTTAGCAATCATTTCTTCAAACAACATTTGCCGAACAGCTGCTGTTACCAGGAATTTCGATAGGTCCTGGAGCATAGGGAAGTCAGCAAAATAGATGTGGTTTCTGCCCCATGAAGGTAATACTCTAACTTGAGTTACATTAAACAACCAGCAAATAATCTAACTATTAAGATATTTACTTAGCACTCAAATAGTGTTCATCTTTCAGTTTACTTAAAAAAAAAAGAGCAATGGTTTCCTGTAAAGAGGTGGTTTTGCCTAGATTTTGGTGCTTTCCAAAATAATTTTAATTAAAATAACCCAGAAAATCTACACAGACTTACTAAAGTATTTCTGAATGAATTCGTGTTGGGTGTGAAAAATGACAATCGGCACTCTCCCCCCTAACGGCTTAGTGCAAGTTATTCTAGAGGTACCTTTAAGCCATGGCTGTTTCTAGGAGAATTAATGGCCATTTTAGGTTAATGGTCACTGGCTTCATGTTTGGCCCTCAATTAAACGCTGAATTTCAACTGTTATTACTTAATTGACGTGGTTATATTTCACGCTGGCATTTCAAAACAACCTTCCTTTAAAAGAGTGAAGATGATCTGGCCGGGTAACGTGGGCTGTTCGTTGCACTTGACACGGCGGCTCTGGTCCCCCCTCACTGCATACGTGGCTGAGCTGCGGACCCTCTCTGCTTTGCTGCCACTAAGCCTAGTTCACATCATCTTTTTCTAGGACATAAGACAGCTCAGGAGAAATCCAACTGAGGGAAAAGGAATGAAAAATAAACACATCTGTTGCTTTATTGAAACACCAAAGTAAGCCCCATGACATCACTCTGAGTGTAGTGGGTAAATATGCTTTAGCAAATGCCTGGGGGACAGAAGAACAGTCAAGCCATTGCTCAAGTAAAAAATTTCAGTTCTATGTACCTCTTCTTTACAAGTGACTCCGAATGCTTAGTTGCTGCAGGTAAGTAAGTAGGTAAGAACTGCAGTCTTTGTCCTCACACAGGAAGCACCAAGCACAAGCTGTACTCACCTAATCAATGACTTGGGTTTTATATAAAGGAGGCATGGCCAAGATTAACTCCGCTACAGTGACTGAAATGAATCAAGGCATCAAGTGAGCACTTCCTGTGCCCCATGTATTGTAGAAAAGTTTTAAAAGGCTCTTCGGAATTACTTTGATCAAGCTTTGAAATCATTTCAGTGGATCACTATTGTATGAAAACTGTAATTTATAGTGCTTGACCTAAGCAGTTCTTTGTCCCACAGCCACATTCCAAACAATAGCAGGAAAGCACAAAGGGAACCCAGGCTCTTCTGGTTATTATTGAATTCATAATCCCATCTTCCTTATTTAACCTTTACAGTCAGGCATGCTCTTCATGAGACAGATTCAGACCGGGTTCCTACCGATAGGAAGGTCAGCAAGATGCTGAGATGGGTTCAACCACGTCACCCATGACCCTTCCTTAACCCAGGAGTGACTTGGGTTGAGATAGGCAACTTGAGCTTTTCTGCCGACGGTGACACTGCAGGCACACTTCCATTGTTCTCCTGGTAAGTTTCCCCTTACTTTGTTCTTTAACCCTAATCACGAATGTGCCCATGGGGAGAGTGTCTCCTCCCATCCTTGTTATCACACAGTTAACCTATGAAGCAGTCTCCTCTCAGAGATACGGGCAATGGGAAGGCGCTCCCATTTCTGTCTGGAGTGGCTCACTAAGCCAGACAGAAATTTTACTGTTCTAATTCACAACTTTCATCAGCTGAACACGATCATGTGGGCTGAATGAAATACACTATAAAACTTTACATGTCTTGGTTTCTTTCTTTCTTTTTTTTTTTTTTTTTTGAGACAGGTTCCCACCGCAGCCCTCTCTAGCCTGGGAACTGCTATGTAAAACTTTGAACTCACAGCTATCTGCCTGCCCCTGTCTCCTGAGTGCAGGGACTAACGAAATTCTCCACCACGTCCTGCTTTGTTGGCTCATTTTGCGAAAACATTTACCTAAGGCATGAATCTCACACAAAATATTATTATCTAAGTTAAATGCAGCAGGATCCTACAGGTGCTGGTGGCATGCACTCTGGCGTTTTGGTCTGTGACGTGCATGTTTTGCTTTACCTGAAGAGGTTTGCTCAGCTGCTACCTCACAAAGATTTAGAGCAGCTCTATTTTGCCTCTGGGATCACTGTCTACAAAGAAAAAAAGAGACGTAGGAAGGCACAACCATGTGGAAGGAAACTCGAGCTTAATGAAAGAGAAGATGGCCAGAAAGAAGCAGGAAGGGAAGAAACACACAGAGTTCTTTAGATTTCATTTAATTGAAACTCCAGGCCTGAAACAGGTTCAAAAGAGCAAACATCAGGTATCTTGGTTCCAATGCAGAAAGTAAACAATGGGTGCAGCTCTCCGGGGAGAGTCCAATGAACTAATTGTTCACTTTGGTGCTGTGTGTTAATTAGTGTAGGCAGCCAGGGGACTGTTTAGACTACCTCATCAGGGATCTAAGCATCCTCCTCCTTGGTGGCTCTCATGAGTTAATGTAATCCCCAAAGACTACTAATTCATTATTTTTTTCCAGATTGGCGTCAAGCCTTGTAGGTGATGAGCAGGTACACACTTAAAATGAACGCTTCTCCTCGAGGTGGCTTCAGAACTCTGAGCCTTCTCCGTCACATGTGAAAAAGTTGACGCACAAACCTCAATTGAGTCTCAATTGTTTATGGCTTTTTAGGACAAGGAAGAGAAGGAAAAAGGGAAGCAGTCTACGAAGTCACCTTGAATGTCAGGCAGATCCGCTGTGTTCTGTCGGTTCTTTCCCACTCTTCAAAGGGGGTCTAGTTAGTTTGTGGGGACAGGTGTGTGGCAAGTCTCTGGGGCAGAGAGAACACTTGTTACGGTATACTCACAGTCCTGCACCCTGACTTGGCAAAGCTTGTCAGCACATCGTGCAAAATGATCCAAGATGTTAAAGGTTTGGCTTGGACATTAATGTTCCAATGATGACAGCCCTAAACCAAAGCTATCCTAAGACTGCTTTGAAGGGCCGATGTTTGGATTGCCCACGCTGAAAAAATAAATACGCAAGAGAACATACAGGAATGTTACACAGGTATTCTTAAGACATCTGCATGTGTGTTTTGCCTGCATGTGTGCATGAGTATCAAATACATGCCAAGTGCCCATGGAAGGCACTGGAACTGGGTTACAGGTGGTTATATCCTGCCACATGGGTGCTGGGATTCGAACCTGGATTCTCTGCAAAAGCATCAAATGCTCTTAAACTACTCCCTCATCTCCTCCCAGTCCCACCCTCCATCCTTCTTCTCCCCCTATGTCCCTCCCCTACACTCTGACTTTAGTCTATCGGGTCTCATCAGGACTGGCTAGATCCTCTTTCTCTGTGGTCTAGTTAGGCCACCTCACCCAGTGGGAGGTGATCAAAGAGCCAGCCACTGAGTCCATGTAAGAGACAGCCTGTGCTCCCCTAGGGCACCCACATGGAGACTGAGCAGCCCATGGGCTACATCTGTGTGGGGGGTGTAGGTCCTCTCCATCCATGGTCCTTGGCTGATTCATCAGTCTCTACAGGACCCCTGTGCCCAGATACCAGAGAAGATTTTTTTTTTGGAACAAAAGAAAAGTCAAAGAGGTTTTAAGCTTCCTACCTTCCTTTCTTTCTTTCCCTCCTTCCTTTCTTGAATTACATGCCTGTAATTCAAACACAGCAGACACAAAGATTTCACGAGCTTTTGAGTAACCCACAACCTCACCACAGCACTTAAAATCTACTGTTGGTGTCTTTCTTGCTTTGAAGGGCCAAACTGTGAAGCTTTACTCATAAATACAAGGTGGTGTCTCTGTTGGGGCTTACCAGAACCTTTGCACAGCGAATTATGTCAGGTAGGAGAATAAACATCAAGCGCAAGCACATTTCGAGCTTTTAAAATTTATTAGTGCACGCTCATCATAAATTAGCCCAATGTTAAAACAAGCAAATCTTTGACAAGGATTTTGCAAGATTTTCAACATCTGTGCAGATACATGTAATTTACTGCAAAAACCTGTCCAAAACCAAAACAAACAAAACCAGTGGCTTAGGGCATGCCATGAAACCAGATTTTCATATTTTTCTCTAAACTGTGTACACAAAGACAACGTAGTAGTGGTCTCAAATCATCTATTTCAAATGCAAAACCTTCATGATGCACTCTATGTGGAGGGAGAGGATTTCCTGAGGCCTCCTTAACCACTTTTGCTTTTCTCCCGTGATTTCCTGCAGTCTCCCAGGAGAGTTAAGAATCCCATCTCAGAGAGGCCACACTTATGGCCCTTGGTAGGAAGGCAATAGGGCAAGATTTTCACTGACCAGGAACAAAAGGAACTGACGAATGTGCATGACTTGAGGTATTTCCAAGAGTCGTATTTTTATTATAAAGGCTACATTTTAGGAGGACAGGGGCAAATATTTTTTAACAAAATACATATTTTGGGGAGATACAGATTACTTTTTAAATTTCCAAAAGATAGGTTTATAATTATTTTATTGATGTTTTGCTTCTGACTGAAGACTGATCTTCAGTATATAAAAGTGAATAAATTAAAATGAATAAAATACAAAGTCTCTTTTATTTTGCTTACTTAAAAATCACTCTAGGATTTTTTCTGGTACATTTAATTCATTCAAAGCTGATTATTTATAATGTCTAAATTATCTGAATGTTATACAAGTACGTAGTATGAAATGCAGACACAAAGCAGTATATATGAATGGACTTAAAAAAAAACAACTCATGAAAAATAGCGGCTAACATTGTGTTGACTGGCAGTCATGTTTAAAGGACCACTGTAGACAGGGAGGCTGGGTTTCAGTCCTCTGCCTCAGCCCCAAGCCCAAGGAGCATGGTTTTCCAGACACAATGCAACTCATACTTTAAGGTGAGATCAATGTGAAATGTTTGGTGTTCAAATCAGCTTTATGAAAAGAGGAAATTCTCATCAAGGGGGATTTTTTTGCAGCTTGGCTGAATGCCACAGAAGTCAGGAGGCCACAAGGCTCCATAGAAAAAGCTCCTGTCTGGCTCTGCTGAGTCCCAGGTGAGAAGGAACAGTTACTTCCTGTCTCAAGCTTTTCTAGGTTTGTGCGAAGTTACTCCTTGATGGTACCGGAGTACCCCCACAGTGAACAGAGAGAGAGACAGAGACAGAGAGAGAGAGAGAGAGAGAGAGAGAGAGAGAGAGAGGAGAGGGGGGACAGAGAGTGTGTGAGAGAGAAAGATGAATGGAGGTTTAGAAGAAAAAGTATTCAGTAACAGGGAAGAAAATTGAAAAATTACACCTTTCAGTCTCTACACTTTTTCTTCTGTTCAGTATACAAGGAGAAAGCATTCGGAAGGAAGCAAGATTATGACTATCTATAAACTAACTGTTTGTCAGAGACAGAAATGCTGATAATGAGTGGGTTGTGTCTGTAGTTCTTGGCTATTCACATCAGCTAGGGATGAAGGAAAACAGAAACTCTTGATATGTTTGTCTAGAGGTAGGGCCGCGACTGCAGCGGCAAGGGTTCAGCTGAAGTTCAGGGCAGATGTTGCCAGCAGTTTATACTGCAGGAAAGTAACATTGCTTCCGGCTTCTCTTCCAGGATCTTCAGGGTCAAGCTGTGCTATGGCATAAGGTGACAATGTCTGTTGGGAAAGAGGCTTTGAGCAGGATGCCCCTTTCCCGGTTGCAGTCCAGTTCCTGGATAAATCCATACCAATAGATGACCAAGCCAGGTCCAAACCTGCAAAAACAACAGAGACTGTCATGCATGCCCCTATCAACACAGTCCAGAAAACAGACATTTTGGAGACGTAGACAGAAGGCAGTTAAGTGAGGATAATTATACTAGCTTTCTTTGCTTGCTCTCGTGATGATGGGAGGCAGCTGGGTACAAACGTAATCCCACGGTTGCTACCCTGACAGATCTGTTTCCTTTCTTCCCAGGAGCCTAGGGGATCTAGATTCACCTATGACATCTTTCAATAAAGGGCCATGGGTATGAGCTGAAGCAATCACTAAGTGGAGGAAGACTACAACTGAAGGGGAAACATCGAGGAGCTGGAGCACCTGGCTTTGGGAGGCCGGTCTTCTAATATTTCCTGGTGCTACTCTAAAAATTAAACTTCTAACAAAGGAAGGAAAAGAATGTTTGAACAACTGGCCACGGTGGTATATATTTGTAAGCACGGCACTCAGGAGGCAGGAGGCTCCATCAGCTTGAAGCCCATCTGGGCTGTGTAGCAGGTTAGCAAAATAACTTAAAACAATGGGACACATGAAGGCGTTTCTCGGGCTATCATGTTTAATTCAAGTACCACTGTGGCCAGAAATAACTCCTGATATTCATTATTTCTAGCTTAACAAACCAAACCAAACCAAACCAAACCAAACCAAACCAAACCAAACCAAACCAAACCAAACCACAAAAAACTGTGTGTCAAACTAGGATGCCTTGAAGAGAGCTCTTCTCAACACTCCATACTCTGAATTGCTACCTAAGCGCATAGGTAGGGTGTAACCTGACCGTAAGCTCCCACAGAAACCAGGGATAGTGACAGAGACTTGTGACTAAGTCTGGAGACACAGATGTAGGCTTTAAAGCTAACCATGTCTACGTTGCCCCAACCCCAAGTTATCTTCGGTGCGTGATCCCTGCCAGGCACACCCAGGAAGTGGCTGCACAGACGGCTTCACCCATCAGGAAGCTAAGACCTGTAGGCTGGGTTCATAAAGATGTAATCACTATCAATCACTGGGCACAGAGAGACGGTTTGTACATCAGTTCCACGTTCTCCCTACCGAGAGTACTTAATTAAAGGGCAGGGCTACTTTTGGTGTAGTGTTGCAGGAATTTTACAGTGAAATCATAAATTATGAATGTTGGGTTAGTGAAAGGATGTGTAAAAACAGAACTGCTTTCTGTATTCTAGCATTACAGCAGGCTGAACCATGCTAGGCCAAAAGCTTTTTCCTTCCATGATTTATTGTCTGCTGTGGTGTACTTGCCAAAACTAACAGTACAGGATGGGCTGAGACACTGTAGCGCACGGGAACAAGTTCAGTTGGATGTCATGGGCTGGCTGGCTTATTGGGGACTCACGTTAGTGAGTTAGCCCAGTTGTACTCAAGATAATTTAACCTAATTCAACCTTTTTTTTGCGTCTCCTCTGAGTAGGAAAAATCTTTTGAATTGGGTCCCGTGAGATGCAGAGCGGGGATGTTCCCTGTGCATTGAGTGTTGAGTGCCAGGACCTGGACACTCAAGACCATGCTTGGACAAGAGTTGGCTTCAACTTAACAGATTGGTTCTTAGAAACTTTTACTCTCTCTCTCTCTCTTACACCACACACACACACACACACACACACACACACACACACACACACAAACACAGTCCATAATGAGAAGATAAGCCATTTGGCAGCTTAACTTCAAAACGAATTCTGACACTTGTGCCAAATGATGTCAGAATTATCAAGGCAAATTGGGTAAGAGTCCAAAGAACCTTCATCTCTGTGCCCTCTCGTAGACCCTAAACCATGCCACTGTAACACGCTTGCACCAAGGCCTCCATGAATCTGATGGCAAGCTCCACACAGTTCTCCTCTTTATTAGGCAGCCACTCTGGAGACCACAGTGTTCTTCAGAAAGGCACTAATATTTTTACTAAGGGAGCAAGAGTGTGATCTAACCAGTCATGAAGAAGAACAAAAGGATATATGGGGATCATAAAAAACAAGCCTGGTATTTTAAAGATTTAATAAAACAAAAAACACACATCACCAGCACTGAGCGGGCAACAGCAGCCTGCACTTCCCCTGAACAGCTAAATCACAAGCCAAAGGACTCGGAGCATGACAGCTCTTTATGAAAACGGCCCTTTCTAGACAGAGAGGCCAGGCTGGGGGAACACCTCCATGCTCAAGAAAATGGCTTATTTCACTTGGGAGGCAACAACTGAAATCCGGCAACCCACAAAGGTTTTGGCAGGATTGTGAACCTGAACATTTCATGTAGTAGTTCAGCACCAGGAGTCCCACAAGACAGCAGCCTGGATGTGGGGTGGTCTACTTTTCCCCAGGGCTCTCCCATTTATCTTTAAGGTTCTTGAGAGAGTTAGGAAGCACCAGTGTTCTCACGAGCTCAAAATCTCTGTTGAAAACATTTTGTCTGACTAAGTAAAAACGAGTAAACGTAACTTCTCCTTGCATGTCCTGACTGCTAGGGCTTTTACACTACAGGGTTCATAAGTGGCAAAGATAGTACAGACTTCAGAAGGGGACAAATCTGGAACTATAATGACAGAACAGCATGTGGCTTTGCTCCCTCGTGCTTCTCTGAGTGTTCTCCAGGAGGTTCAGGCTGCGGGGATTATCAGATGCTGGCTGGCAGGACAGCCTTTGGGCAGATTACGATTTATGAAAAAGCTGACCACAGGGAGCCCCCCTGAACTAACATGTGAAACCATGTCTTAGAGCCTGGACCTTCGGAGGCTCAACTACAGGTAGAGGCACTCAGTGCACGAACAAATGAATGGTCTCCGATCCTTTTCAGGGGTGACTATGATTTGGCAGTTGCTATTCTTTAAGCATTCCCCACTGCAGTTTCTATCTCCTTGAGCAACAGACTAAGATGAGAGTCACTACTGAAGAAGTATTCTGTTTACGAATAAAATACCACCAAACTGGTAAATTTGAAGACTACCTCTTGAGAAAGATGGGAAAGGTCAAGAGCCCCCACAGCGCTTGAAGGCGTGAAGGGGGGACTTATTACTAAATAACGTCAGCTTTAAAAAGGCAGTAAGTGTTTGTCTGGCTTCCTGCCACTTTAGGACACTTAGAAACACGAAACAGGAGATCACGGTACTAACACTGGGTGTTTTTTGTGGCTGTGGTGCCTACGTCTCCCAGGGACCACCCTCTACTTCATCATTTCATGTCTTTTTATCTTGGGACCCGGATGGGGGCGAAGACCACATGTTGTTTCCATTCATATCCTCAATGCTTTTTCATAAGACAGTGCCTAGCTCGTGGCTGCTAGTCTCTGGGACAAGATGGAGGATATGGTCAGAAACAGAGGCCCCACTGTTTGCTGCATCAGTGCTGCTCTAGAGACGGCAGCGCTGGTGGACTCGACATGCTCTCATTGGGAGTGACCTGGAATGAACTAGCTCTTACCATGACTCCGCAGTGGAAAATTCCACAACTGACCTTGTGGTACAGGTCATAGTGAAAGCAGAAACACTGAAAATGTGGTTTAAAATTACCTTCGGGCTAAATGTAGAAACTATATAGAAAACATACATAAATGTGTTTAGACCTGTATCTCACCTCAGAAGATATCTAACTATACAGACACAACTACCAAAATTCCTAAAGGAACCCAAACCTGAAGCACTTCCAGCCCCAATACTTAGTATATGGGCTTCTCACACTGCATTAATGCTTCCATAACATTTCCAGGCATAATAATATATACGTATCAACATTTTCAACTCATAAACTCAATCCTTGCACCAATACCGTGAACTAGACTGAAGTACACTCCCTGTTCTACAAATGAAGAAACTAAGGCAAAAGGTCATTTAGTAGGTTGCCTAGAAACTCACAACTAAAAAGTGGAAAACACAATTGGAACCTGGGCTGTCTTTGACTGTACAAGTGGTATGTGTGGTGATCCACTTGCTGAATAGGATGCGAGAACAGCAGAATTGAATCAGAAAAAGGGGAAGCGCCTTGGTGCTAACTAGACTCTATCAAGAATGCTTTGGACAGTTCTGGGGCCGTATTGACAGAGAACAGCTGTCAGTTCCCAGTTGGAACTGACTCAGAGGAGAATCCTAGGTTATCTGGGGATCTGCCAAGATAACAGAGCATGTCTGACCTATAAATGAACAGAGTATAGCAACATGCTCTTAGACCACCAATTTCAAGAGGACTCTTGGAGAGCGGATTCATGCTGTGCACCTCTTCTCCCTCCCTTTCTCTCTCTCCTTCTCCCCTCTCCTTCCCTCCTCTGTCTCATGTGGCTCAGGCTGGCCTTGAACTTGCTATATTGCTGAAAACAACCTTGGTCTCCTGATGCTTCTGCCTCCACCACCCAAGTGCTTAGATTACAGGCCCGTACCGCCATTCTGAACTCTACACCATGTCTCTGAAGTGCAAAATCAGGGCGGTTTTAAAGCTAAGATTCAGGTTTTGATTGAACACATTTCCCCCCTGTAACTGAAACATCTTGGAAACAAAAAGTGAGTTGCCTTACCAAGCAGTGTGAATGGATCTAAAAAAACAAAGGCTTGGCTTTCATTAATTAAGATGCTTGAAGGGCTGGGATAGCGCTTAGTAGGGTCCAGGCGGGGCATGCGTGAGGACCTGGGTTTGATTTGCTGTACGGTATAAACAAGGCACAGTGGCACATGCCTGTAATCCCAGTCCTTAAGAGACGAAGGCACGGCGGTCAGAAGGTGAAGGTCACCACTGGCTGTACGGTGAGTTTGAAGCCATCTTGGGTTACCTGAGATGCTGTCTCAGAAAAGTAAATGAACCAATACAAATGAATTATGATCCTTTACACAAATCCTCACCGATTCCCTTCTTTTGAGAGGCTAACTAATCTAGCTACATACACACGCAGTGAGTGAGCTCTGCCCCCTGCCACCACTCAGCTATGTCCTTAGACTGCCCACTATTCTTTGTGACTCCAGGATGCCAAGGCTCTGTGCCGTGTCACGGATCCTCACACTCATGCCACTGTTTCATTCTACAGAGACCAGTTTCTTCACACGCACCTCTTCACTGAGCGTGGGCAAGCAGGATGCGGTCCTCAAGAATTCTGTGTTGAAGACAGATGGAGAATTCTGTGCAGGGCTCTTGCCCTGCCTGTTTGGTTCCTTTCTGTCGTCCCCTGGGACCCTGTGGCTGTCAGAGTAACCCTACTCTGGCCTGTATTCTGGACGGCCTCAGGCCTGGAGCCTTGAGGGGCTGTGGGAAGACCACAGGAGGGTGTGACCCAGCAAGTGCTGTTCGAAGTGGTGGGGAGGGGGCAATCTATCTTGTCCTTTTTTTTTTAAATGTTGATAACAGAATTCACAGTGGCTTTCAGTCCCTTTGTATCTTTTAAGTAGAAGGGACTGAAAAGCATAGCCGTTATCCTATGGGGGCCAAATATTGTTTTTGTTTGCTTTGAAGAAGATCCATGTATCTGTCCTACTTGGTTCTCCTTTCTCTGGAGCTGGATGTGTGGTGTGCAGGTGGACAGCACCCACAGACTGAGTTCTGTGATACGGGTGACACTTAGTCACGTCGAAGAAGTGTGAAAGTCCTTAGCAAAGTTGTAACTAACCTATCCCTGCACATACGGTTTGTCCTCACAGTGAAAATAAGCCAGGAGGGAAGACATTCAGCAACTGCATCAGACCCCACTCAGAACTCCCACAACTGAAAGCAGTCGCCAGTGTCATGGACAGGAAGAACGGTGCCCCCAGCGATGGTGGAGCGGGAGTCCTCTGCGAGTTCAAGAGACACGACGTTGCAGGAAGATGTCTGTAATGGCCTCAGTGGTCCCTGCCTGTCGACATCCAGGCCTTTGTACAGTCACTGTCTGTATCCCTTACTTTCCTGTTGCTGTTGATGAGACATCATGGCCAAAGCAGTTTATAGAAGGAAGGGTTTATTTGGCTTTATGGTTCCACCGGGATAGGTGTTCGTCATGGCAGGGAGGAATGGCACTAAGCAACAGGTGAGAGTAGGGACAGGATGCTGAGAGCTCATGCCTTCAGACACGAGCATGAGGCAGAGAGAGTGAACTAGAAGAGTCTTGAAACTCCCAAAGCCTATCCTTTGTAATATCTTCCAGCAAGACTATACCTCCCAAATTACCCCAAACAGCACTGTCAACCGGGGACCAAGTGTACAAATATATGAGCCTATGGGGAATATTCTCATTCAAACCATCACACCGTAGAATGGATGTAAGGATTTGTTTTACCAGTAAGAAAAGCGATAGGATATCACTTCTATGATTAAGTTACACAGGCTGTGATCTCCATTTTGCTGAAGCTCTTGCTATTGCTTCTTCTGCTTATATGTGGAGGCCAACTGCTATGTGGGAGATACTCACACGATGAGGAACTAAGCCTGGTCTCAGCCACTCAGGAAGTGGGGAAAGTGAAAGCCCCAGTCTGTCTTTACGTGAGGCTGAAACTGCACTGCTACAGGCTGGAAAAGATTGAAGCACAGGGCTGTCGAGGGCCAGAAAGTGTGATGTCTAGAGCCAAGCTGTACTTCTATTCCTAATTCAGAGAGACTGTGAAAAATGTGGGTTATTTTAAGCCACAGTTTTATAGACAATTGCTACACAGTGATAGATAGTTAACACAAATATTCACTGAAGATTTGAGGTTAAGCATAAATCAACTTCCATTCTTCACATCCTCAGCACAGAGGGTCCTGGTGGGTACAGATTGGCTTTTCCAGTCACAGATGAGCCTTGAATCCATACAGAAGGAGATTACCAGTACGCACCAGCTCTACACACCCAGGCAAGCCCTGTTACTGAGCAACTCCGAGGCTTCTGCCATCACAGCTTCTTGGCTGTGAACCAGGCCCATCCTTGCTGCGCGTCTGAGACTCTGGTGCTCCACATGGAGGTTTTCTCCATGATACTTGGTTATAGGGTTTCTAAGGCTGCAAATGTTAAGTAACTGTTGGGACCAAAGATTCCCAGATGAAGGCAGATTAAGGTGGGACACTGAGCTGGCTGAAGGCAAGACTAGTGATGGCTCGGGAAGTGACATAAAAAGCCACAGCAGTGACAGCCCATGGCTGTTCTGTGTAGGGGCAAACAGACTTTGTCTCACTCAGCAGATGCTGGGGATAGTCTAGGAAAAACAGATGCTGGGGACATTTTGTTCAGTTTTTAAAAGGCAGTGAAAGCTGAAAAGTATTTTTAAAGACTGTCACCGAGAGCGTTTTAAAAAATGGTCTTTTAGGGAGTAAATTCTTAGTTTTCTAGAAAAACTGAGCTATCCTCAGATGATCCTGGGGGTTGCAGACAGCGGAAGTTCCGTAGAATACAGGGTAAATCCTATTGATTGGGTCACTCAGGTGAAGGTGTTCTGTAAGTACCTGAGAAATCCATTCCACCACATAACTTGGGTTCCCAATTCAGGCAGAACGTGCTTCCTCTTTCTAATCTATGGAATGAAAGGGCTTCCTGCGGTAGCTCTCCAGTATTCCAAAACACAGGAACTCTTCAGATCATTTTAAATAACTTACAGAGAAAGGGGAGGCCTACTGGTGATCTACTAATGCTTTTTCTTGAGCCATCACCTTCGGAGAAGGTTGGAAAAAAAGGCAGAGACAAGAACTTAAAAATTTCTGATCATAATATGCAGTATAACTTGGCCAAATTAGGCCAGTCAGTTCCCAAGTGGGCTTTTGAAGTCAGTTTACTATCCTCATTTCTAAAAATTAATTTTGGCCAGATGTTTAACCGATTGTCATTACTATAAAGGGTCTATAACTATATACATATATAAATACACTAATTTCAGTAACTCCAAACAGAAAGGCACTGAGTACTGACTCAATACTTATTACGCAGCAGGTGGTATTTCAAGCCCTTCTGCACGTACAAACTGAACCCCACTGCAAGCCTACGAGAAGCTGCACAGCCACTGAGGTGCTTTGAACGAGAAATGTTCCTCATAGTCTTGGGCATTTGAACACTTGGTCCCAGCTAATGGGGATTAAAAAGGCTTCATAACTTCTAGTTTGCTCCCTCACCTTCATGGTTGCCATTGAAGATACAAACTCTCACCCACTCTGTTCCAGCTGCCATGCCTGCCTGTTGCAATGCTGCTCCATTGTGCTGGTGCTGGGTCATGATTTTTCATGACAGTAGCAAAGTACCTAATACAATTTTCTTCATCCTACAGATATAGAAACTTGGAAACTACAAGGGCCAGGCTTGAACCTGAACAGTCTGACTCGATTGCTTACTCTTATAATGAGAACACTATACTGTCTCTCATCACATCTCGTGTGTACACAGGAATTTACAACAGTGATTCAACTCTGAAAAATATTTACAACACCTGGAAAAGATAGAAAAGCAGAGGTGACTCATAAGTTAGGGAGGGCCCACTGTATCCAGTGTAGAGAAGAGAAACGCTTCCACTGTGAAGGGGCTCAGCAATGCACGACCAGAGCACGTGCAGATCAATAGAGACAGACAGCGGGAGGCAGTTACAACAAGCTGAGGAATCAGAAGGCCAAGGAAGCCTGGCAAGTGGAGTTTGTTCATTTTCCCCTCTTCTACAGAAGGTTGAACAGGGTTGGCACTGTGAATTCTAAAATCCCATGTCTGTCTGTCTATCTATCTATCTATCTATCTATCTATCTATCTATTGGCTCCTATATCTAGCATAGTGATGCATCATATGTTTGTATCATTAACTTGGTGTATCTATGTTTTCAGCTCTATGGGAAAAAGATACACACACATACATACATATGTATACATGCATGCATGTGTGTGTGTGTGTGTATTTAGAAACTAGAGCTTCAAATAAGCTTCACTTGAAGGGTGGCAAACATGGCTGATTGACTTCAGTCAAGTTTCTTTTCATGAGAATTGTCATCAGACAACAAAAACAACCTAGTTGTATTGATCAAAATCTCTGTTCCCGGCCCCAATCTTCAATTTCAAATCACGGTCAAAAACAGAACAAAAATAAATGAAAGCTAGAAAAAGTGGAATGCAGAGAATCATACATAGGATCCATATGCACATAAATACTTTCCCTCCTCATTCTGAGTGGCTGTGTGGGGTCTCCATGTCTTCCAAGGATGTGTGCAGACATGTGGTTGTTGGACACGGCCCGTTTCACAGTCCAAAAGACCTGCATGTGGTTCTTATGAAGACCTTGTTTCCAAACACATAGTTCAGGATGAAGGAGAAACACAAAACATCTTGTAATTGTTTTAAAATAAACTCTGATGCCGTTTATTTAGTTTTTAATCTACATGTTGTAGATTGGCTGTGCACTTGTTAATCACTGTTGTATGTATCTCCAGACAGAGTTGTAAATAACTCTTCAGGCCAAGTGAAACATGCCTGTGCGTGTTTATGTGGAAAGTATGTGTCCTTAGGCCTGTGTGTAAATATGTGTACAGTGATAACAGATTAGTGATCGTGTAATATGACATCGTAAGGTCTGGCACTATGGTCAATTGAATTCAAAATGCAAATATCCCTTTTCCCAGTACGTAAGAACGAAATAAAAATACAATAACTTGGTTCATTTACTTTTTTGGTTTTTTTTTTTGGTTGGCAGGTTAATGTTTGCAAATTGAAATAACTGAAGAAAGAGAACCCTGGTAATGGGTTTCGCATTCAATTTATAGATCTTGATTATTAAAAATACAACTTCAAGGTAGGCCTAATAGTTTATATCAGGAATCCCAGCACTGGGGTGCAGGGAGGGGGAACACAGGTTCAAGACTAGCCTTAGATACACAATAAGTTCAAGGGCCAGTTTGGGCTATATAAGACTCTGCCTCAAAACAAAGTAAAACAACAAAAGAAAACACCCTAAAAACGAAGCAATTAAACACAAACTCTCCCTACCAAAAAAGGGGTACAAATGACCTCATCTTTTCTATGTAACTTATTTTCTATAAAATTGTAAAATAATATGCTGATTCACTTTAGGCTTTCATGACACATAGAAAACAAAGAGCCCTTTATATTGAAGACAAATTAAATCCATATACAAACACAGTTGAAATGACGTGAAATTCTCCTTGTTTCTATAATTGGACACTGCCAAGTCCACATGAAACTACCTTGAAAACTGGTTATTTTCTACTTCCTTTCTTCTATATTGGGTATTCTTCGATGCTATACTTGGGGTCTTTCCACCTAATTACAAATTTTTCTCCAAAAGAAGAGAAACAGAGAGCAAAAGCAGAAGATACTTAGTCTCTTTTCTTGGACAGATGTCTACTTCTGGCTAGGGTCAGCATCTCTGAATTGACCTAACAGGAATCTACATATAAGTTTGCACGTTCGACCTGTATAGCAAGTAACAGGACACCAAAGAAACGGTTTTCTCCTTAAATGGCATACAATTTAATAATGATGTTGAAATAAATCTATCTTCATTTAAATCCAAATGTAGTTTATTGAATAAACCAAATGGAAAAGGGTTCACAGGAAGATAATTAGATCAATGATGTGTTATTTGGCAAGTCTTCCTAGGAAAGATGATCTTCAATAATGTTGTATTTATTCATCTATTGGTCCCTTTAAATTTTCCAAAATACTTCATTTAGGGGTGGGGAGAATGAAGAGTGGGATCAGGGGTCCCGAGAGACACAGGAACTGTGGGTGCAGACTCTGAGAATATTAAGGCTGGTGTATTCCAAACGAGGATGCCAAGAGCAGGAGAAGAAGATGGGACAAGCAGCGATGTGGCAATGAGAGAAACAGAAACCTTCCAAATTCACATAGTGCCAAGGTCACATCCACTTTGAAAGCATCAAAGTACTGAGAATGAGCAAATGCTTCGGGCGCACTTGGGTGCAAATCACATCACTCCACCTAGAATTTATTCCCCAGCCTTCTTCCAAAAGTTGGGGGTGGTTTACAAAATTGGCTGTGTGAATTATTACATGTTTTCTCAGTTATTTCCCCAGGGAAACATGCCAAAGGCAAACCCATCATTTCAGCTGATTTAGTGTTTGGTGTCAGAGAATTCATAATTGATATGACAGGCATAATGGATAGTGATCACTGGATTGGCAAAGCCTGGGCTGACTAGCGGCAGCCATGCCGGTACTGACCACTCTGCCCACCGACTCGCTCTGGTAAGTTCTGTAGTTATTTCCCAGCTTCTCTCGTCCAACTTCCTAGATATTGGAGAAGCATTATTAAATAGTTTATTATACAAATACTGCTTAGGCCAAATGTGTCCCTCCGCCCCGCCCTTGTGTAGGCTTTTATTGTTAGGAGCAGGACAGATGGAGTTTCTTGTACTTTGACTCAGTTTGCTACAGATCACAGGGTAACTCAGAGTTCAGAGAGACATTTATCTCAAGGCACTGGGAGATTTATAGGTTCTGAATATATAAAAGTCTGCTTTAAAAAAAGTCGGAATCATCCCTGGCAAAGTCAAATAACTAAGGGATTAAGGCTGATGTGCACTTGCCCTATAAATCTATCATTAAGCAAGTGTGATACAACGCTTCAGGTATGCAAGGTCCCAATTTGCTCTAAACGGGTAGTTAAATTGTCTCTTCTTTACAGCAAATATTTCATGATAAGGGAAATCTCTTTGGCTAATCAAATCAGCTCCCACCCCACACCCCAAATAAAACTGTTCCGTTTTTCATATTCATGAAAGAAAATGTTGGACATGAGAAAAACAAATTAGAAGCCAAGAAAAAGGATCAGGTAAGTGAAAGTGAAGAAATTAATCTCTCTCTCTGTCTCTCTCTTTCTCTCTCTCTCACACACCTATATAAATATGTTTGCTAGCTATCAAACACGTACTTTTAGAATATAATCTGTCTGAGTGCCGCTCATATTTCAGGGCACATAGGACTTTAGTCTGTGTTCATTTAGTTGGGTGTGAATCTGTGAATGAATGCCTTGTAAGACCCTACACACTCACCCTCCAAATTAAGGCCCTAACAACCCTTTTGCTGATAACTCTACTACACAGGGAAGATAATCTGTCTTTCAGGAGCAAGAAAATAAGCCTTGCATTATGGCCATGTTGTCCTTGTCTGATTGAGGAGAATGTTTGCAGGTCCTTGTGATTTGTAGGATGTCATGGGAAAATGATGCTATGGCCTCCGGTTTGGGAGAAACCAAAAGTACTGGTCCCTGGAAGTACAACTGTTGCAGCTTTTTGCTGTAAGGACTTTTGGTAATTAGTTGGTAAGAAGGAAAAACCAAACCCAAACCCCCTGAAGCTCACTGCTGGCACACAGGTGGCTTTTACTTCTTTTAAATACAATCAGTGTAGGTAGGCTTTTGTTTACAGTAGCTTTTATCTAGATGATAAGGTTGTAAAAACATCAGTCAAAATGAAGTACTACTGTTCCCACAGGTTTTATTTTTCTTTCCCTTTCCAAACCTTAAGGTGTTTAAGATGAGTGGAGAGATACCAAACTATTAAAATGAACAGACATGTGTACGACACAGAGATTTGCCCTCCTTGAACCACAAGTATCATCCTGGAGACCTGTGTCACACAGGTTAGCAGAGGCCTGCAGCCTCAGAGCTTCACCTTTCCACCATTTTCTTCAGGGCCCTTTAAAAGAAAGAGAATCATATCTTCTGTCTATTGGCATGAGGCTTTCGATGTGTTTATAACCTGCCTTTCCCCACAAAGAGTCACATGTAATAAAATGTTAAAAACAGAAATAAGAAAACAGAAAAGGAAAGCCAAAAAGGAAACCGTGAATGTGAACTTGAAGCATCAATTTTATTGCTGTAAAACTTTTAAGTCAGTGAAGGCACAGCCCGGTTGGATTCTTAATGGCTTATTGCTGGAGTCACTGAATAAAGGGCCATTACAGAGCCAGGGATATTACTCAGTGAAGAGGAAAGTGCTGGGGGCTGAAAAGGCTCAGTCCCACGGCAGTGGGCAGGTACCAGCGGGTCCAGGAGTACATAGAAGCTGATGGCAGGGCTGCTCCTACAAGAGGGCTACTCACTCATCAGTCCTGGGCTTTTGGAGCACAGGAACCAACTTCTTGCTTCTCTTTCTATTACAACCAGTGTAAGGTGTTCTAGTCAGTGTAATTAATGTCCCTGCAGTTAACTCAGGACCGAGTACGATCCAGCCTTATTTTTATGGCATGCTAACTCCCTTTGAGACCGCTAGAAGACAAAAACTATTTGACTATTTCTTTGTCTAAAATGATATCAACAATAATTATAAAAACATAACCATAATCCTAAGAGCCGGTAGTACTTATCAAATATTTGATATGTACTAGATATTCTTGTTAAGATCATTATTTGCATTACATCATTTAAAACAAAAGCTGTATGGGTTGGTTAACAGAAGCTTTATTTAAAATTTGCTTATTATTTTATGGGCATTTTGCTTGCATGTATATCTCTGTACCAGTTGTAATAGCATCCATATTTGCTGAGAAGGCAGCACAAGGTTGTGCTAAAGGTCTTGATGAAGAAGAGGATTAAAAATGACTAGCTATTATGTGTCTGATCCTGTGTTAAATTTGTCATACATATGATCTCAGCTAATATTTGCAATAAGCCTCCCAGGTAGACGTGCCTCTAGGTACCAGAAGGAGCTGAGGTGTCTGAGTTAGGGTCACTACTGCTGTGATGAAACACCATGAGCAAAAACAACTTGGGGAGGAAAGGGTTTATTTGGCTTATGCTTCCTCATCACTGTCCATCACTGAAGGAAGTCAGAACAGGAACTCCAACAGGGCAGAAACCTGGAGCCAGGAGCTGATGCAGAGGCCACGGAGGAGTGCCGCTTACTGGTTTGCAAGCAATAAGAAGGCTTGCTTAGCCTGCTCTCTTATAGAACCCAAGACCACCAGCCCAGGAATGGCACCATCCACAATGGGCTGGGCTCTCCTCCACTGATCACTAATTTAAAAAATGCCCAACAGGCTTGTCTGCTTACAGCCTGACCTTTTGGAGGCATTTTATCAATAGACGTTCACTTCTCTCAAATAACTCTAGACTGTCAAGTTGACATAAAACTAGCCAACAAAGGCTGGATAGCTTACCGATATAAGGAAACAAAGCATGATGCTGCCCAACTGACATGGCAGTCCAGATCTGACCCATGCAGGGCTCCTTCACTGAGAAACTGCATCACAGGCCTCCTGTAATATGACTCTCCCAGATCTTTCGATCTTTGAAGCATGGCTCAGAAGCCTCTCTCTCTTCCAAGCTCACGCTAAAGGTCTTCCTTTAATGCAGTTGCTTCACCAAAAGCCTCTTCCAAGTAGATACACCCTTTTTCTAAGAAATGTGGATGTTACAAAGAACCACCAATAATAGCCTTTAAAAAAATTCTTTTTCTGTCTTACTTTCCACATTGATAAAGCGTATCCTGGAGTTCAAGGTATGAGCATAAATTAGCTTTTAACACTTTAACTGGTAAACATTTATTGTCACCGTATTTGTAGGATCCTGACCGTCTGTGGCATTTGATCTGGACATCTGCTCAGCTCTGGAGCCACAGAGTGGGATGGCAGCTCTCTTAGCTGCCTTGGAAGATAAGAGCTGGTGGGCTTCCTGTGACCAGGAGAAACTCCAAGACTAGAGGGAAAACTCCCATGATGCCAGTGATCTAAATGTTCTTTCAATACAGGTTCCTGCTCTTGGTGACATGGCACCATCATGCATAGTTCTGTATTTAGGTCCCAAGCCACACAAGGAAGGACTACACAAACCAAAATCAGCTTACTGCTTTGCAGTTTCACTGCACATCCAAAGTACATTTCCTGTGGTCAGTGTGGTTCTTTATAATGAATGGCTTCAATGTTCCTTTGAAAACAAGAGAACAAAACTACTTAAATGTTCCCAGATAGGCGGATGAATGGATAAAGAAAGCATGGTACACGATAATAGAATACTATTCAACCTTTAAAAGAGAAGTCCTGTCACATGTCACTAGACAGCAACGGTAGAGAGGGAGTGAAGTCCAGAGTGAATGTGTGTTGTTGATATGGGCACAGCTATGTCAAGGAACCTCAGCATGTCAGTGCCAAGAATCACAGGCACAGAAAATTAAAGCAGATGCCAGGGGCTGGGGAGGCTAGAGTTTCAGTTTTGAGAGTTAAAAACGTTCTAGGGTTTTGCTGCACAGTATTGTGAATGTTTAAAGTTATATACTTAACAGCAGTCATGGTGGTGTGTCTTGCATTGCCCCCCGCATTTTTCCTTTGTTTTTGCATATGTATGTATTTGTTTGTGTGTATGTTCATGTGTGCCAAGGCTGGGGGTCAACATTAGTTGTCTTTCTTGATCACACTCTACATTATTTATTGAGACATGGTTTCTCAGTGAACCTGTAGCTCACTGATTTCACTAGGTGCGGTGGCCGATGAGCTGGAGATCTTTGCTGCACAAGTTACAGTTGTGCACAGCTGCATCTGGTTTCTGCGTGGGTGCTGGATCTGAACTCTGGTTCTCAGGCTGACAGAGGAGGCGCTTTACTGACTAAGGTATCTCTCGAGCCTAAGAAAGCATTTTAAAAGTATTATTTAAAATCTCTAGAAGGGAGATTAAAAATAATAACAAAATCACCAGATAACTGGAGAAACAGTGATAGTGGAAGTTTGGGATTAGCCCTGTCCCTGAGAGAACACAGAAACCTTTTGGACATTGAAGCTGGTCTTGGGGGTACAGTGTGCGTGTGCGTGACACAATGAGGTCCAGTGGCCAGAACTGACTTCTAAAGCTGCTTTTGTTTCCTTGAGGTTAATGAAGTTGTTCTGTCAGACAATTGCAGGAAAGATATATGGAGATAGAGGACCCCACCTCCCTTTCTTAGAGTAACTGTTGCAGGACCCAGAGTGAGTACACAACCCTGCCTGGCTGCAGTCAAGGGACAGGATGAGTTGGTGACCCAGGCTTCGCTCTCCTCAGCTGCCGATGGCACAGTGCTTTGTAGCACTCACTCTGTTTCTGAGAGCTTTACAGTGATACAGCTGGTCCTCAGACAGCATTCTTCTGAAGTGACAGCTGAGGCAACTGAGGCTGTTGGAGATGAAATGCTTAAAAATAAAACACACACACACACACACACACACACACACACACACACACACACAGCATAAAGGATTGCACAGAAGTGACTGGCATGCCTAGATGAACCAGCTCCCTTCTCTCATCTGTAAATTGGGAGAGTGCAGTCTTCTGCCTTCCTGAGGAAGCCTCTAGGTAAGAACGAGACATTAGGATAGACGGCCTTCTTCGGGGCTGTGGCTTGGAGGACTCTATCTGGAAAGGCGAGGGAGGGCTCTGAGCTGCCGATGTGGACGACTGCAGAAGGTTCATACTAGAGCAGGATGGTGAGACTTCAGAAAAGGGCTGGGCAGGTGTGTGGGAGCAGGGTTGATGAGGGTGGAGGGTGACACCACAGAAGAAGGTGCTTTGAGGGCCAAGGAGACTACCAACTGCATGAGGAATGCTGGCAGCCCTTTCTGCCCAAGGGCAGTCCTTCAGCTGCTTAAAACCAGGCCCATTTCTGTGTGGAATCCCTGAGTTAAATATTTACTTTGTGTGGGGCCAAAGTCTCTACTGCAGCTCACTTATTTGGGGGTAAACACATTAAAGAAATGTATACACTAAAACAAACCATCCCCTCCCTACTCCCACCACATACAGAAAAAAAAAGTGACTGCCATTTCAAAAAAAAAAAAAAGAAAGAAAGAAAGAAAAAAGCAACCTGAAAACTATATTGCAGACTCAATTTTCCTGAGTGGTGGAGACAAAGTATGTATACATAAACAGTTCCCCTGAGGCTCCTCCGATTTGTATTCCTTGAGAAGTCAGTGGGCACGAGGTAAACAGCGAACAGTTTCCTTTAGTGAGTTACATGGCAACTTCATTGAGCTTCGCAAGAAGTCATTAGCTGAATTTTATGATGATAAGGACTTCCAGGCCTGAGTTCCCTTCTGATTGTTTTTTGATTAAAAGTCAAGACAAGGCAGAGCTGGCCCTGGCCGCTGAGGAAACCTGCAGCCTTGCCTCACCAGCTGGCTCTAGGATAGGGCTCACAAAGCAACAGGCTCAGTTGCTTTGGTTTTGCCAAGTGAAGAGTCAACTGTCAATGTGGAGAGCAGTTATGGGGTTACGTTAAACATTTCGGAAAGCTCGAGACTGTCTTTTTTTCTTTCTTTTCTGGAGGCATTCCTAGCTGCCTCTTGACTCATCCTAGGTGACAGGAGAAGCTACTGACTGAGGTTAGACTTAGGTCCTTCACAGTACTGGTCACCCATGTTGCCATTAGCTGATTAATAGGTGTTTATTTTTAGGTTTTGAGCTAACTCTGGGCTGAGGCCAGTGCAGGCTGATATCAGAGGTAACCGGTGAGTGTCTTGTGCTTACAAAAGGCCTTTGCTTTTTGTGTAGCTGTTGGCACAGCTGAAATCTTTGTCCAACTAGTGAAACTTAATAGCATAAAATTTAATACCAAAGGCAGAGAAACTTCCCCTACCCTGTCCATTATAAAAAGGGTTGCTGCAAAAATAGATCCATTATTACTTTAAAAATATTTTGTATTAATTCCTTCAAAATTTCATACATGCATAGGCCATAAGCAAAAATATGACCAGCTAGTTATCACAACTAGGTGGGCCTAGACACTTATTGCACATTAAATATGAAAAATCTAGATTCCTAATGTGTCTAAAGCCTCTCATAAACAATAATGTGTAAAGCCTTCCATGAACAATAGCCAGGGTTACTGTTTAGCTTTCAGTGAGAACATTAAATGCATATATATACTATAATAAAACCTATATGGACGTAAGAGCTTGGAGCTGCAGGATTTCTGGTTCTTTGAGATTCAGACACAAGACGGGAAGATGATTACTAATGTCAAGTTCTGAAGTTGTTACTGTTCCATGTTTATCTGTGTTTCGTGTGTATGTATCTCATTACGCAGTATGTTCTATGAAGGAAGAACCCTGTCTCCTTCAGTGCCTGTGAGTTGGTGGTGCATGGCTAAATATTTGTTGACCAGTGGAAGGCCAGACAGAGAAGTGTCACAGGGAACTTCTGCCTAGGTTGTCTACGCAGTCTAGCTGGTTTTTGAACCTTGTGGCACACATAGGAGAGATAGGTAAAAAAAACTTCCCAAGGACTTTACTAGCAAACTTTCACAAGAAAAAAGTCTGGGACTTTTCCCTGTTAGTTTAAACCTGTCACCTCAACCTTAATGGCAGGTTATGTCCCTACACTGCCACTCCTACCTTACCTTTCAAGCTAACACAAAAGCATTTCCAGCTGGACCTTTGAACATTAGCAAGCCTTAGAAGTCAGGGCTGGGAAAGGCTGACAACAGTGCCATCCCTGGGGGAGCCTGTTCATGAGGCTGCACCGCAGAGCAAGGCACAGTTGTATTTCTGCTCTGAGGAGAGATGCGGAAGATCTCAAGAGACTGAAAGTTCAGTCTGTGAAGTTGTTACATCCACAATTTGATCAGCAAGGCCTGGAACAGGGACACAAATGGCAATTTACCACCATGATTTCCACAGGGAAGCAACCCCGGTGCCTTTGGTCTATTTTCATGATAGACGCTACACAGATCAATCACCCAGCACTCCCGACACATTCATAATGCCTTTTAGGCTTATTTATGGAGCAAGCATTAGTTTGACTGAAGCAGGCTAACAGGTGCCATTTGGAAGGACAGTTCTTTCATGTCACTGACGATTACACCCCGGCTCTAGAATGGATCTGCCTCGGGCAGGACCAACCATCCCCATGCCAAATTTGCAGCCTCTCAATTCTAATGCCTTCAGGTGGCTGGCTGTCACTCTTGGACCCTGACATTTCAGAGAGAATAGGAGTGGTATTTGCAAGAAGAGGAAGGGCATTGTGTGTTCAGAAAAGCCTTTTTTTTGGTCATGGCATGATATTCAAACTCTGAATTTAACACAAGGGACTTTATTAAATTCTACTTAATTTGATAGGGTTAATAGTACTAATTCAACAATGAAAATATGTAGTTTCTGGAGAGATAGTTCAGGTTAGGAGCGCAGTGGGCTTATATTTGGTTTCAAATACCTGTGAGCTCCAGCTGCAGGGCATCAAGCACCTTCCCCCTGGCCTCTGCCGGCACAGCATTCACACGCACAACCCACTGCAAACTCATACAGATGTATGCATAATTAAAACTAAAACTAACCCTTTGAAAAACATATAGTTGGAAATACTACATGGCAGCTACAATTTGTCTTCATTTTGATTAAATAAACCACTCAGGATTTTAAATGTAGTAATCCCCCCCCCCCAAAAAAAAAACCCCACAAACCTCTAAAGACTCACAGTACAGATTTTCTCAAGCTCTGTCTTGGTCTTCAAAGTGCTTATCATGATCTGATTAAGTTTATTAAAATGTTTCAATATTTGTTAAAGGACTAGACATCATTAGTTTAAGAAAATGGTTTGCACTCCCAATTCACGTGTGTGTGTGTGCTTGTGTGTGTGTACCTTTCTCTGGAAAGCTGTATATAATGTAAGTTACCCAAAGGAAATGAAAGTCATGCTGGGGGAATTGAGGGCAGTCAGTGTGGGTTACACGGTAGTCAATTCTTTCAGTGTGTTCTGGGGAACATGGGAAAAGCTGGTTCTTGCTTTACTTGGGTTAAATCACTAACTAGACTGCAAATACAGGTTCTTTTCCTCCAGACATGAGAAAGCAGCATTTGCAAAGTGCTTTACAGAAGTTGTTAGAGGACGCTGACATGTTATTTGGGAGGAGGATGAAACTGGAGAAGCTGAGTGAATCCTGAAGACTGGCTGGAAACCTTGGAGGAAGGACAGGGGGCCACTGATTGCTTATCCAGGGGCCCAGGGGAGCCCTAGGAGGTGGTGTGACCCTACTGCCCTGCAGACCCTGTTGTGCTGAAGAGTCTTCCAGTTGAGTCACAATGAAAACAAAAGCTTTGCATTTTGCACCTCAGTTTTCAGAATGAGATCAGAAATTTCATCATTCTCACTCAGGTTGCTTAAATGCAGCAAGTCGGACATGACTGCTAAGAAACATTAAAATACATTTTTAGCACAAACATGTTTTGAAATTGATCAAGGTATGTCCCACGGAGATGCTGTCACCTTCGACACTCTGCTCGTCACTGCGCATCCACCCACAGGCAAACCTTTAAATTCCGTAAAGTGGGTTTTTGTCAGGCATTTGAGCCACCATGCTGGTGCTGGGAATTGAACCCAGGACCTCTGGAAGACTGGACTTTGCTCTTAACCACTGAACCATCTCTTCAGCCCTTTGTTAGGCATGTGAAATCATCTAATGTTGTAGTAATTTTTATCTGTCTGGATGAACTACTTAATAGTTTTTTAAAGTTTACTTTTAAAAATCATACGCTATTTATTTTTTAATTTGAATTTATGATTACCATTATAGTTATTTCCTTATGTCGGGTAAGAATTTGTCTTTTCAAGAAAAGGAAAAAAAAAAACCATGCTGATATACTGGTTAATCCAGTTTTACAACTCTAAGTTGCATAATTCTGCCAAAAAGTGTACATCCAAATATTTTCTTAATTTCCTTATCAGGATCTTCAATATTGTATATATACCTAGTGCTTCACTTTTTGTTATGATTCCTACATATTGGGAAGGAATGTAAAATAAGGGGATCTGTGACATTTCTGAAACAATTGGAACGAAGCCCTAAGTGGCAGAGGAGATTATGTCTCCAAAACAAGAAACACACAGCTATGTGTGGCATCAGAACGTCTGAACTTACTTAATACTGGTTAAGAAAGCACAGCTGGATATTCTGTGTATATACTGCAAGTTTCAGACAGTGCTGGAGGTAATCAGGGTTAGGATATTCAATGACAACAGTGAGTAATTGTCGAAATTACATACCACACACCCTGGATGATTCCTTTTCCTTCCCTTCCTTCCTCCCTCCCTCCCTCCCTCCCTCCCTCCCTCCCTCCCTCCCTCCCTCCCTCCCTCCTTCCCTCCCTCCTTCCTTCCTTTTCTTTCTTTTTTGTTTTAGAGACAGGGTTTCTTTATGTAGTCCTGGCTGTCCTAAAACTAGCTCTGAAGACCAGGCTGGCCCCAGATCCATCTTCCTCTGCTTCCCAAGTGCTGGGGTCCAAGGCATACACCACCACTGCCAAGCCATACTCCAGATTCATAAAAGGTTAAGGGTTAAGAGCATGGAAGGAAAGAACTGCACTGGAAAGGCAGAAAAGGGTTCCTCGAGTCTTTGGATCATTTTTCAAAGCACAGTGTCTTTGCTAGTGAAAATGAAATGTAGTTAAAAGTACAATCCCAGTTACAGCCTACAATATAAGCAGCGGAGGAAGGAAGGAGAATCATGAAGATGACTCAGATTCAGAGAGACACTGGTAGGGTGAAAAGAAAGGGGTTTCAGGAGCCATGAGCATGATTAACAGCACCACCCACAGTGGATGACAAGGAACAAGACATCTCTACTGAGTCTGTTAACTAGGAGATATTGCAGCCTAGGAACTAGGGGCAAAGACTGAGCATATTTGCTTACAAAGAAGCCAGACTGAGGAGAATGGTGCTGGTTAGAGTCGAATGTCCTCTGCTGGAGCTCTAACAGCGGACCTGATGGGAGCAGTGTCCACAGACACAAGCAGAGAGGTAGAAGATGAAAAGAATGTGCCAGTGACAGGGTGAGAACAAGGACCCTCCATTGTAGAG
The DNA here is from genome assembly GCF_030254825.1 of Meriones unguiculatus. NCBI lineage: Eukaryota > Metazoa > Chordata > Mammalia > Rodentia > Muridae > Meriones > Meriones unguiculatus. The sequence goes on from NC_083365.1 coordinate 25,798,681, forward strand.
GTGGCTCTCGGGTAGGGACACACATGGTAAGTCCAGTGGAAAAAGAATAAAAAATTAAGGTTTACAGACCTAACATGACTTCAGAAACAATTATTTAAATAAAAATACAAATTACACTCATAATAAGTAGAGTTAGGAAGACACCAGAAATGTAACCTGATTCACAACAATTATTTGCTAAGGCAACGGTGCTATATAGTCATAGGACTGAGAACTGGGACATATCTCATGGAATAAAATGTTACCCTAAAATACGTATTTTCAGCTTTGTGCTTTGCACTTTAACCACCAACCTCACATTAAGGATATGAATGCTTACTGTAATATTCCATTTGTCTCATTCTAATTTTTTCTCATGAACACTGACAATGTTTAACTCCGGAAATGTATGTAAAGTCAAAGTTAGTAAGATTTATTTTAAATCAAATGGGCTGTACATTCTTGCATTTGCTGCTACGTATTGATCCTAATTTAGTAAATGAGGATTCTTAAAATACTGAGCACGACTCTGAGAATGTCTGGCTACCGCTGTGAGCTATGTGGATTCGGCCGTCTTTCTGGTGTAGCAGTGTCAAACTAACAAGTCATAACAAATAGTGAGGTAAATTAAACTTTGGGCCAGCGGTTTCTCACTTACAATAAATCTTGGGTTCAAGAATTATGGCTTCGCCACCAGTTCATTCTACAAGAAAGTGTTCGAGCTCCTGAGGGGTCCTTAACTTCCAATTAGTTATCTGCACAAGTAACAGGAACAGTATTTCCATGGGTCACCAGAGAGCCAGTTTTCAAGTTGTGATGTGGAGAAAAGTCCCAAGACCAATCGCCAGCTCGGGCTACAGCCAGTGGCTCTTCTCCGCGTGGTGGAGAGTGTGTGATTGTACGTATCTGTGTAACTTGTATTTGCAGAGGACTGTGTGTGTGCCTGGCCTCCCCTGGGCTCTGACACATGGCTCCCCAGCTCCTGTGGTTACTACGTCACCTGCTCCCTGGATGTCAGTCACCTGAATGAAACACATGTTCAGTTTCTGATAAAAAAAACCAAGGAGTGGTGGCTCCCAGTGTGTGGATTTCCCACTCTGCCTTTGAGTTAACCTGAAGGCTCAGCTGGGTGTGGTGCACGCTTGAAATCCCAGTATTTGGGTGGCTGTGACAGGAGAACTGAATAGTTCAGGCCATCTTGGGCTATATAAGGAGACCCAGTCTCAAAAACAAAAAACAACAGCCAGCCTTGATGAGACCTGATAAGCTAGGGTCAGATAGAAAGGAGGAGCTCCTTCCCTATCAGGGGACTGGGGAAAGGGAATAGGCGGAGAAGAGGGAGGGTGGGCGGGACTGGGAGGAGACGAGGGAGGGGGCTGCAGTGGGGATACAAAGTGAATAAATTATAATAAATAAATATATAAATAAAATTAAATTGAAACAACAACAATAACAAAAGAAACAAAAACCAACCAACCAAAAAAATCAGGAGAGCATCAAATAGATCTTTGAATTTGTTGTAACTACTGCTCTGAGCCTCTTCTTATCCATTACTATATAATTTCATTACAGGGGGAACCCAAGTGTTAGTGGGTATTTTCTCCAACTTACTTAATAAACTAGTGCTTCCCCTAAGAAGCATAATTCATTCACCCCTTTGTTAGAAATACACAGAAATAAGAGTCACAGCATTGAATCTGTGCAAGCACACTAAACTTTCACACAGGCGACCTGCCTGGCACCTGAAATCAGCCCCACAGCTCATTCAGAAAGATAGCCGTTTCCTTGTGGCCCACTTGAGTTAGCAGTACTTGGTGATTTTACTTGGCAGAGCGTCATACATAGACACACACATAAAGAAACACACATACCCACCCAGGGCCATAACATCAGCAGGGGAATTTTCTCAAAAGTTAGGCCCATCCTGCCTGTTCCAGCAAGAGTCCCCATATGCAACAATTATGCTGTAGCACTGAGGGAAAAATTAGCAAAGAGGCGGACAGGAGCCAAGCACAAGGGGGAACTAAGAAGAGCGGGGATTCATTTACCAAGCAGAGCCAACAGGAGAGGTGAGGTGAGATAATTCAATGTTTATGCATTATTTAAGAGAAGATCTACCTACATCCCAACAAGGAAATCTATGTAAAGGAGTGCAGCGTTTATCCTCCTAATGAGATCGATTGTTCTTCCTTGCTGTAAAGCAAGTGTAATAAGGGCAATGGGAAAAATTTGACCAGATAAATTCTTAGGTAAACAAGGACACAAAGACTCATTAAATTTTTTATATTTGTTCTGTGCAAACAGCACTCTAGGTCTAAAGAATTTTACACCTGTTTCAGGCAAATGCCTTTTGCTGGATTCCAATGTCTTTTTTTTTTGGGGGGGGAGAGTAATTGTCTGGTTGTAATCACTAGCCACCCACCCACATGGCCACCACTGACCCTATTCCCTAGGAGGCCCTGGCTTTGCCTCCTCACCATCCAGGGGGCCCCCAACACTCTGACAGGCACTTTGCATAGTTTATCACAAATCTTTCTTATAACCACGAGAGAGTTATTTTGAATCCATTTACAAATTCCAACTTCTATTTCCCAAGTGTTCAGTATACGCTCACATGCGCCGCGGTTCGGGAGCAGCACTCTGGCTGCTCTATCTGCGCCCGGTTTAAACAAGTGCCCCTAGTTTCATCACGCAATCATTTAAAAATAATGAACACTTTGGGGCTTAGGAAATGAAAAAGGCTGTCACGGACTAGAGGAATGCATATTTTCATTGTGACAAAGTCCTTCCATATTAGTCCCCTCGCCTATTTGAATTTATCTCAGACTTTTAGGAGAGAATTAGAAATGTGAAAATTACACATAGGAACTTGTTTAAAAAAAAAAACCTTTTAAATTGCATTAAAAAGGAAAAACAAAAACAAAAACAAAAAAACCCCACAAAAACCTCTTCCCAGTTCCAACGTATGTTTTTACACAAATCTGCATGCTCCAATTAATCTGCTCAGATGCAGGAGGGAGGGGTCTGCACTGCCTTAACCATCTTTACAAGCACAATGTGCAAATTGTAGTCTGATTTCTACCAAGAAAAGTGTTCCTCATCTTAGCTCCCTCTGTAGTTAGACTGGAAAATGAAAAGTTAACCAGAGCCTCAGACAGCTGCTCGCAGGTCACTGGTGAGTACCAGAGGTGAGGCTTTACAGCACCATCCCACCGAGTGGCACAGAGGACACTGCACTGTAAAAATTATCTCCACTTGTCAAACACCATTAGGAAAGGAAGAGTGGAGATGTCCGCGGATGATCTACTGTAAGGACATGCTTTTCTGGCCACCATGTCTGCCTGGTAGGCCTCTTTTTCCCCCTCCCCTCTAGTGTAATTAATAAATAAAGAAACAAAGGAATGAATGAAAATGAATGAATGAATGAATGTTTAGTTCAATTTCATGTATGGAACAGCACATGTTTTATTTTCTCTTTCAAGTCTTGGCTCAAGAGAACAGCCTTATGGGAAATGACTACTGTATTTACTGTATTTGATTATGAAATGTCTGACTGAAATACCTGGATAAGAATTTATTTCATTCAATAAAGCCACGGATAGTTTTGGCTGCTTTCAACCATACAATTCACGTTCTGGTGCATGCCAACATTTCCAAAGGGCGGGATAAACTCCTATGTTTGTTAGTTCATAACAATATCAGGCCCCCACTTCTCTTAGAAAAGGTTTTTGCAACCTAAAATGTCATAAACCCCTCCAGATCCAGAAATGCCATTGTACAGCTTAGTATAAAGTCATTTCATAGTGAGAGCAGAAATGAGGAATTATGAGTTAATGTAGATAATCATGGTTTAACACCAATGAGTTGGTGGTTTTAAAACGCAGTTACACCCATTGTCTGGTAAACTGTAACTGCCTTTGCTGCATGTCTTGCTAATCTTAATTGGAGAACCCCAGCTTTCTGGAACTTTGGTATCTCCTTGGGGTTGGCTTTGGCCACACCACTGATGTGATACAGTGGTGTTTAGGATTTTATTAGAATTTTGCTTGTAAATTATGGCTGGTAAGAACTGCCTTTAGAGCCAGGTGTGGTGGTATACTTTAATCCCAGCACTCAGGAAGGCAGAGGCAGGTGTATCAATGGGAGTTTGAGGACAGACAGCCTGTTCTAAAAAGTCCAGGACAGGAGCTGGAGAGATGGCTCAGAGGTTAAGAGCATTGGCTGCTTTTCCAAAGGTCCTGAGTTCAATTCCCAGCAACCACACGGTGACTCACAACCATTAAATATGAGATCTGGTGCTGTCAAAAATGCAGACAGAACACTATATACATAATAAATAAAACTTTAAAAAAAAAAACAAACAAGAAACCAAAGTCCAGGACAACCAGGGCTACACAGAGAAACTGTCTCAAAAAAAAACAAAAAAAACAAAAAAACAAAGACTTGCCTGTATTTTAGATTTCTTTTGGTATCCTTTCTGATAACCGGATACCCTTCTTGATAAGCCAGGACTAGGACTTACTGGCCTCATGAAAGAAAACAGGCTTCTATTTATTAATTGGTCTGGTTGCAATCCGTGACTACTACTGGGAGAGGAATCCTGCTTGAGGAGAAAACTACATTCTGACTTAAGATATTTTAATCTTAAGATACAAACTTAAGATATTTTCCTCTTAAGTGGGGAAAACCTCAAGAGACATAGAAAATCACTATTTGGAGGAGGAGGACTCCAATCCCATGCTGAGGCCACAGCCTGGAGTTTTTGCCAATTCCTACACTGAGATCTTCGTAAGGACAAGGGATGGCGTACATCCATGCGTAAGGTGCCAAGCACGGGACCTGCTGTACAGCAGGGAGCCAGATGCATGCTGGTAGACTCGATGGATGCTGGTGGAGAAACTTGTAAGTTTCTCCCGCACTTTAGACACCGCATCCACAACAACTACAGTCTGTCCAACAAGCTTCCTTTTCGCATCTCACTGGGCCACCACAGCTCTGGTTTCTGTGCCCTGTTCTCGAATGTAGACATACAATAGCATTTATCTGAACCTTTACAGCTTAAAGGAGTATCTGTGTTAGATCTCTCAGTCCTGTTCTATTTCCAAACGAGAAAAAAAAAAAAAAAAAAAAAAAAAGAATGAAATCAAGATGCACATTGGTGGTTTGGATATGTAAGCTATGACCTAGTGAATTCCAGTGTGGTAAGACACGCACAGACAGGGTGACATCTCCAGGCCTGACTCTGACATTATTGGCCTGTGACCTTGGATGTGTTGTGGAGATTTTCTGGGCCCTCTTCTTCAGCTGAGTGTGAAGGTTGTAATCTTAGACGATCTCAAAGGCCTTATACAGAAAATTTTTATTATTGCTTTCATCTTTATAAGCAAATGAGTTCTACTGCACAATTTCTAAATAAGAGGGATCCCTCTTCCATCCCCAAACAAAAACCAATAGCAGCTCTACCCAAACAAAAGGGACAGCTCGAACTCTATAAGGAGTAGCTTGGATTCCAGTTGTTACATGCAGTGAATCCAATGGGACACATGTGTCAAATTTATCAGATTAGATTATTCCTTTCTATTTTAGTTCAGTGTTAAATGCAATATCCCAGGAACATGTGGTGAATATTTTCCTCAATTATTGACCAATCTACCAGGCTACATCTAAAGTATGTATAGTTACTGGGGATAATATCCTTTGAAGCCTGTGCTGGAGTGTCCCTGGGCCTTCTAAAACCATATGAAAAGTTTTAACATATGTATAGTTATACAGGAGAAAGTTCATGGCTTTAATTAATATTTAATTCAAAATTTTAGGAACCTTAGCCTAAATCATGGTCTAATGTCATTAATTGCTGTGCAATGCCCTTGGAGTCAGACTTAGATTAGATGCCTAGCTCAGCCATTTACTGGCTCTCTGACCTTGAGCAGGCATCAGCTCTCGTATGATTAAAATAAAAATAATCCTGTATACTCTATAGAATAGCTATAAGGCTTAATAAAGAGATATGCATGAAATTAATGAATATAAAATACACTGGTCCAGAATTTATCTTATCAAAGTACTTATAATAAGCAACAAATACATTTTTCATTTTGTTTTACTTAATAAGCTTAATTGTGACTTCTTCAATTTATCTAAGTTGGCAATGTCGCTCATTTCTGATCATCAAACCAGCCTTTCGTGATAGGGAAAATTCTTTTTCAAAAGATTTAGAGAGAAGGCAAATTTAGGCTTGTGTCTAAACGATTTGTTTAGTAGGATTCTAAGCATATTAGGTAATTAAATCGTATGATAAGCAACTGCAGCCATTGATTTTACTATGCTTCAGTTTGGCTTTACACACTGTGTCTCATTTCCAGCTTTCCCAACTCACCTTGGTGTGCCACTGCAGATGCCTATGTCAAGTATCTACCGCTGTGAATAAGAGACAGGCTGAACGGGAGGGATGGGCTCAGTCAGATGGTTTTTAGGTCTCCTCTAATTCGGAGACTTCACTGTTTTTCGCAAGTGAAGCAAAAGGAAACCCTTATGAAAAGGCTCTGCTATCTGGACAGGGATGCAACTCAGCAGGGGTGCTTACTTAGCACACGTGAATGCTCTGAAATCTGCTCATAGACCAATGTCATAGGCCCTAGGATGGCACACAAGGCTCCCACGCCCCCACCCCCATTACTAAAAATAATTTCCTCACATAATATATATCCCAATAATGGTTTCCCTTCCGTCTACACTTCCCAGTTCTGCCCCACACCCTCCCATCCCAGATCTACTCCCTTTCTGTCTTTCATTAAAAAACAAACAGGCTTCTAAGGAATAATAATACAATAAAAATTAATAAAAATAAAGCAAAAACTAACACACTGGAATTGGAAAAATAAACAAACGGAAGGAAAAGAGCCCAAGAAAAGATACAAGAAAGAGACCCACTTGTTCACACTCCCAGGAATCTCATAAACACTAAACTGGAAGTCAAAACATAAACACAGAGGACCTTGTGCACACCAGTACACGCTGCTTCAGTCTCTGAGTTCATCTGAGCTTTGATCATATCAATTCAAAGGGCCTTGCTTTCCTGCTGTTCTCCATCCTCTCTGGCTCTTATATCCCCCTCACCCTTTTCCACAGAGTTCCCTGAGCCCCGAGGAGAGGGATTTGATGCAGACATCCCATTCAGGGCTGAGTATTCCAAGGTTTCTCCTTCTGTATAATACCTGGCTGTGGGTCTCTGTATCTGTTCCCATCTGCTTCAGGAGGAAGCTTTTCTCATGATGGTTGAGCAAGGCACCAATTTATGAGTGTAACAATGTCATTAGGAGTTATTTTATTGCTATTTTTTTGTTTGTTTAGAACAGTAGTATTTGGTTTTATCCTAGGTCTGTGGATAGGATATAGATTCTATCAGTGTTAGGAATGAATTCCATTTCCTGGAGTGGGCCCTAATTCAAATCAGATATTGGCTGATTACTCCCACAAGCTTTGTGCCACCACTATATTAGCATATACTACAGGCAAGAAGTCACTGTAGACTAAAGCATGTGTGGCTAGACTGGTATTTACATATCTTCTTTGACAGTGTGCCAGTATCTTCCAGTAGCAAAGATTCTAACACATAGGATGAAGGCTCTATGTAGGCACCAGCTTGACTTTTCCATGTGTGATGACTGGCCTTGTATTAGAAATGGAGCCTTGCCCTCAGTTTGTGGAAAACAACTCAGTCTTGGCAGCAGTCTAGGTTCTTTACGGATTCCCATGAGACCCCTTTGCTCAACAACTCAATTAGATGTAACCCAACCCTGGGACTAGAAGGTTCATTTGGTGACAAGAGAGATGGCCAGTTGGGGCGGTCTTCTCTATTATATGGCAATTTCATTAGGTTGCCTTCATATATGCAATGTTTTAGGAAGCTGTTATTGTATTAGGTTTCCATACTACACTTCAAATGACCCTTAATTTTAGTTGTCTCTCTCCATCTTCCCTTCCTCATCCTCTTCCTTCCTTCCCCTCCACACCTGACCCTCTATTTCTTTTAGATTTTCCAATTTGGTAGAATACAGGTACTTAAAATATGCCCTTAAAATTCTCTAGATTTCCTCAGTGTTGGTTGTTATGCTCCCTTTCACTTCTTTTTTTTTCTTATTTTTTATTTTTTTATCAGTTACATTTTATTAACTCTGTATCCCAGCCGTGTCCCCATCCCTCATTCCCTCCCAGTCCCTCCCTCCCTCCCTCATCTCCACCATGCCCCTTTCCAAGTCCACTGATGGGGGGGGACCTCCTCCCCATTCATCTGATCCTGTTTTATCAGGTATCTACAGGACTGGCTGCAAAGCCCTCCTCTGTGGCCTAACAGGACTGCTCCTCCCTTCGGGGGTGGGGATACCAAAGAGCCAGTCATTGAGTTCCTGTTAGAAATAGTCCTTGTTCCCCTCACTTTGGGAAACCAACTGGTTACTAACCTAGAACCTCCACTCAGATGTAGCTCCCTTTCATTTCTAAATTTTTAATTTGGATCTTTTCTCTCTGCCTTTTAGTTAATTTGGATAAGGGTTTGTCAATTTTATTGATTTTTCTCAAAGAACCAACTCTTCGTTTCACTGATTCTTTGTGTGTATATGTTTGCTTTCTTTCTATTTTATTGGTTTCAGTTCAGAGTTTATTTCTTGCTGTCTACTCCCTTTGGGTGTGATTTCTTTTTGTTCTAGAGCAGTTGTCTCAACCTCCCTAATGCTGCCACCCTTTAACACAGTTCCTCATGTTGTGGTAAGCTCAACCATAAAATCATTTTCATTGCTATTTCATAGGTATAACTTTGCTACTGCTATGAATTGTAATGTAAATATCTGATACAGAGGACATCTGGTATGTGACATCCGTGAAAGGGTCATGAAACACAGGTTAAGAACCACTGTTCTAGAGCTTTCAGCTGTACTCTTCAGTTACTAGTTTGAGAACACTCCATTTTTTTTTAAATGTAGGTACTTATTAAGTTTGAGTATGTTATGTATTCGTTTTCATTAAATTCTTACTTTGTGTTGGCCCATTTTCTATTCAGTAGAGAACTGTTCAGTTTCCGTGAGTTTGTAAGTTTTCTGTTGTTGTTAATATCCAGCTTTAATCCGTGGTGGTCAGACAGGATGCAGGGGTTTATTTCAATTTTCTTGTATCTGCTGAGACTTGCTTTGTCTCCAAGTATGTCATCAGTTTTGGAGAAAGTTCCAGGAGGTGCTGAGAAGGGATATTCTTTTGTGTTTGGGTGAAACATTCTATAAATATCTGTTAGGTCCATTTAGTTTATAATATCGGTTATCTAGCTCCAGCATTTCTGTTTAGTTTTTGTCTGAATTACCTATCTATTTGTGAGAGTGTGGTATTGAAGTTTCCCACTATCGGTGTGTGAGGATCAATATGTGATTAAGCTATAGTAGTGTTTCTTCTATGAAGTTGGGAGCCCTTGTGTTTGCTGCATAGATATTAAGAATTGTAATATTCTCTTGGAAGATTTTTTCCTTTGATGTGTATGTAGTGTCCTTCCCTTTCTCTTCTGATTAATTTTGGTTTGAAGTCTATTTTGTCAGATTGTAAAATGGATGCACTGGCTTGCTTCTTGGGTCCATTTGCTTGCAATATCTTTTTTCCATCATTTTACCCTGAGGTGATGTCTATCCTTGATGTTAAGGTATGTTTCTTGGATGCAGCAGAATGATGGATCCTGTTTTCACATCCATTCTGTTAGTTTATGGCTTTTTATTGGGGAACTGAGAACACTGATATTGAGAGATATCAATGAACAATGTTTGTTGATTCCTGTTATTTTGTTATCGTGGTATATATGTGTGTGTGTGTGTGTTTCCTCTCTTTTGATTTGCTGGTCTGGGATTATTTATTCCTTGTATTTTCTTGGGTATGTTTAACCTCTTTAGGTTGGTGTTTTCCTTCAAGTGCCTTCTATATGCATGGATTTGTAGATAAATAGTGTTTAAATTTGGTTTTATCATAGAATGTACAGGATACAGCAGACCAGGCTGACTTCTGTAGCCCGAGTCTGCAGTCCAGGCTAGTCTGGCTTTTAGACTCTCCACTGAATTGGGTGTAATTCTAATGGTCTGCCTTTATACGTTACTTAGTCTTTTCCCTTGCAGCTTTTAATATTTTCTTTGTTCTGTACATTCAGTGTTTTGATTATTATGTATTAAAGGAAATTTATTTTCTGTTCCACTCTATTTGGAATTCTGTATGCTTCTTATACCTTGATAGATATCTTTTTTTAGGTTAGAGAAACTTTGTTCCATGAGTTTCTTGAAATATTTTTCTGCCTTTGACCTGGGATTTTTTTCCTTCCACTATTCATTCTTACTATTCTTAAATATGGTCTTTTTATACTGTCCCAGATTTCCTGAATGTTTTATGCCACGATTAAAAAAATTATCAATTTCTTTGAGTGAGGTATCCATTTCTTCTATTGTGTCTTCAATACCTGAGATTCTCCTTTTCCTCCTATTGTATTCTGTTGGTGAGGCTTGTCTCTGAGGTTTGTGTTGGAGTTCCTAAATTTTTTATTTCCAGGTTTCCCTCAGTTTCAGTTTTCTTTATTGATTTTACTTCTTTCAAGTCTTGAACTGTGTTATTCACTTCCTTTTACTATTTGCTTATATTTTCACAGCCTTCTTTAAGGGATCTATGCATTTATGTTCTTTAAGGACCTCTATCACATTCATAGAGGCTATTATTGTAAAGTTTTTGTTTTGTGCTTCAGTAACGTTACAATACTCAGGTCCTGTTATGGTAGGGTTGCTGGGCTCCGATGGAGACATATTGTCTTGGCTATCATTTATTGTGTTTTAATGCTGGCATCTAGACATCTGGGTTTGGAAAGATTGTAGTTCTAGGTGTTAATGCCTGGTCTTGTCTTTTTTGAGTGGGTGTTTTGTTTTGTTCCTTGGTTTTTGTTGCCCTCTCTGGTTCTTAGGAGAGTGTGGTAGCTGTGTGTTGCTGGGTGGGAAATTCTTCTGAGACCCTAATGGGTGTGGCCACTGCAGGTTCCAGGTAAAACATTTTTCTAGGGATTGAAAGCTGACACTTAGGAATGGGGGTAGGCTAGGGCGAGGTCTACAAGAGGGAGGAAAATGAGGTGTTCTACCAGGATCTGCTTAGTGCCTGTGGGATGTTTACAGTGAGATAGGAGAGGCAGTAGCAGGTGGTTTGCTACAGAACCGGTGTTGAGACTAGGGGATTGGACTCGGAAGAATGGAGCGAAAGGAGAAGATTTCCAGTTAGCCTATGTGCTTCCCTGGCCAGAGTGGCCTGCAGGTTCTTAGGAAATGCCTGCTGGAGTTGATGGCTGGAATAAAGTAATGAGTGGGGGAAAGGCAGATCTCTATGACCCACTGGTAACGGGGGTATGAGGAAAGGGAGGCTGAAGCAGGTTTTTTGCTACAGAGCTGGGGGATGACATTGAGGGGTGCATTCTGGGGGAGCTGAGGGAGAGTGAAGGAACTTCAGTTAGTCATCCTTCTTCCCTGGCTGACGTAGCCTGAAGGTTCCCAGGAAGTTCCTTCTTGGGGGCTGGGATAGAGCAATGGATCAGGGTAGGAAAATTTAGAGGGGAAGATCTGTGTGATCCACTGGAGACAGGGGCAGAGGGGAAGGAAGAAGCTGCGATAGATGGTCTGCTACAGAGCTGGGGTTTAGATGGGATGGGGATGGGGTGGAGTGGATTCGGAGGATCAAAGTTAGATGAGATGATCTGCAGTTCCCCAACCTGTTTCCCTCCAGAGTGGCATATGAGTTGGCTCCCAAGGAATGGCAAAAGTGCTTCAGTGTGCAGGGAACTGAGACCCACTCTCCATGTGGAATGATTATAAGCACAAATGATGATAGAGGGTTCCAGATCAAATACAGACAATGCATGTGAGGGGAGAAAGGAACCTCCTGGTTCTCCAGAGTACTACACCCTCAACAAGTCTGGCTAACCTGTCTGTTCCACTGGATCATTCTCAGATGAACTGATGCAGAATACCTGAGGTATCAAATGAGCTGGCTTTTTTCTAAACCTCCATGTCATCCTTTCTCCCAATGTCTTTGCCAAACATTGAGGCTACAACTGTGGAGTCCTATGGGTAGTAGAAGATTTTGGTTTGTTTAAAAACTCACTTGTAGCTAGTATCCACTTATAAGTGAGTATATACCGTGTGTGTCTTTTTGCTTCTGGGATACCTCACTCAGGATGACCTTTTCTAGGTCCTACCATTTGCCTGCAAATTTCATGATTTCCATGTTTTTAATTGCTGAGTAGTATTCCACTGTGTAAATGTACTACAATTTCTGTATCCATTCCTCTGTTGAGGGACATCTGGGTTATTTCCAGGTTCTGGCTATTACGAATAAAGCAGCTATGAACACAGTTGAGCAAAGGTCCTTGCTGTATACTTGAGCACCTTTTGGATATATGCTTAGGAGTGGTATAGCTGGATCTTGAGGAAGCACTATTCCTACTTGTCTGAGAAAGAGCCAGATTGATTTCCAAAGTGGCTGTACAAGTTTACATTCCCACCAGCAATGGAGGAGGGTTTCCCTTTCTCTACATTCTCTCAGCATGTATCATCACTTGAGTTTTTGCTCTTAGCCATTCTGGTGGATATAAGGTGACATCTCAGGGTCATTTTAATTTGCATTTCCCTGATGACTAAGGACGTTGAACATTTCTTTAAGTGTTTCTCTGCTATTCGGTATTCCTCAATTGAGAATTCTGTTTAGCTCTGTACCCCATTTTTTAATTGGATTACTTGATTTGTTGCTTTTTAACTTCTTGAGTTCTTTATATATTCTGGATATTAGCCCTCTGCCAGATATAGGGTTGGAGAAGATCCTTTCCCAGGCTGTTGGCTGTCATTTTGTTTTGATGACAGGGTCCTTTGCTTTACAGAAGGTTTTCAGTTTTATGAGGTCCTATTTATTGGTTGTTGATCTTAGAGCCTGTGCTGTTGGTGTTCTCTTCAGGAAGTTGTCTCTTGTGCCAATGAGTTCTAGGATAAACATACTAAAATCTGTATGCCTAAAGAAGCTAAGCAAGAAGGAAGACCCTGGGTAAGATGATCAATCCTCACTAAGAAAGACAAACTGGGTGAACATTAGAAGAAGAAAGCAGGAAAAGGGTTAAGAGCCTATCACAGAGGGCCTCTGAAAGACTCTACCCAGCAGAGTATCAAAGCAGATGCTGAGACTCACAGCCGAACTTTGGGCAGAGTGTAGGGAATCTTATGAAAGAAGGGGGAGATAGTAAGACCTGGAGGGTCCACAAGGAGCTCCACAAGGAGAGCAACAGAACCAAAAAATCTGGAAACAGGGATCTTTTCTGAACCTGATACTCCACTCAGGACCATTCATGGAAATAACCTAGAACCACTGCTCAGATGTAGTCCATGGCAGCTTAGTATCCAAGTGGGTACCCTAGTAAGGGGAACAGGGGCTGTCTCTGACATGAACTCAATGGCTGGCTCTTTGATTACCTCCCCCTGAGGGGTGAGCAGCCCTACCAGGCCACAGAGGAAGACAATGCAGCCAGTCCTGATGAGACCTGATAGGCTAGGGTCAGAGGAAAGGAGAGGAGGACCTCCCTTACCAGTGGACTTGGAGAGGGGCATGGGAGGAGATGAGGGAGGGAAAGTGGGATTGGGAGGAAATGAGGAAGGGGGCTATAGCTGGGATACAAAGTGAATAAACTTCAATTAATATAACATTTTTTTTTAAACCTCAGTTATGTTATGTAAAGAGTTTTTGTTTTAATCCCAAGTGTGGGATATGGAGTTGCCTTAGTTTGCCCACAACTGGTAACTGCTTAATGCAGTGCCTGGTCTTTGCCAGCTGGTAACAGCCTCCTGTGACTCAGACCAGGGTGTGGTCTTTGCCAGCTGCAGATAATGGAATTCTAAGGACTCTAAGAGAGTACAAATACGAGAGCCCAGAGAAAGAATGGGTGAGGGCTTCAAGGAGATGGATGAAGGAGGAAGAAGGCTGCTTGTTGATCCTGCTGTGTTTGCCATTTGCTGCTGCTGGACTGCTAGAAATCCTGATGGACAACTGAGATTGTTATTTTCCCAAAGAACCTGACAACCCTAACCAACAGGAAATAAGCCTAAAGAGGTCTATGCCCCCTTTCCTTCTAACCTTCCTTGTCTCCTACCTAGGGTTGGAGGGTTAGAAGGGAGGTGGAGGCTTAAGGAACGCCAAATAAACTAGAGTTTAAGAAACAGTGCCAATGAGCACAGGCACTTGGTTCCAACAGATTCCTGAATTTCTGGTTCTTTCAATGGTTCCAACAAACCAATGACAGGCACCCATCTAAGAACAGGCTGAGGAGACATAATATATCTCTGCAGGCCTCAGACATAGTTTGATTTAGTAGGACTGTGGGAACTCATATTTGAAGCAGCCACCTGTATTAATTCTGAAGTGTAGCCACTATGCAGAAGAAAAGAGCTGGCCTTCTAGGCCACAGGCTATGGAAAAGACTCTCCATGGGGAGAGAGAAAAAAGTGGCTTCCCACAGAGGCTGGGTTGTGAGATGGCCTTTTGTGAGGGAAAGTAGCACGTGTGGAAGACAGGAAGCCAATCATCTCTCCTGGAGGTGCACCTAGAAGTCAGATAGCAAGAGGCCTCTCATTTGGAGGCTCTAATCATTTGGGATGGTTTCTCCCCAGTGTTCAATTGAGAAGGGCCTTGACGCAGCAAGCGGCAGCACACAGCCACGTGGCAAACATGCCGAACCGAAACACAGAAATTGATTGTAAAATGACAACATATGCTGAACTTGGTACTCCATCACGTCTAACTCCATGCAAGTGAATCTAAGACAAAAATAAGACAAAGAATAAAATTTAATTACCTTCCCCCGATTTTGCTCGGGCCCCCATAACTCTGTTTTTAATTATAGCTTCATGACTTTTACCTGAATTCCTCAAGTGCAAATACTTTCTTTTAAAAGTTATTCTCATCATATCTTTAGTGCGATGCAGAAAAGGAATCTTAAATATTTATTTCAGCATTTTGTATTTTTATTGGTTTTGTAAACCACTGAAATTGTAGGGTGTACTTAGAGCGAGTTGATTCCATATGCAGTAAATCAACTGGAGAACAGACTAGTGAGTTCACATTTGCAAAGTGAAGCACGACAGCTAAAAATACAACTTCCTCCACTCCCACCCCAGAAAACCTGCCAACATCCAAACAACTACGAGACTGCATGCTAGAGGGATGTGTGCTGTCCTCCAAGATAAATACATACAAATCAAACTTGAGAACCTCAAGGTGTTATTGATTAATTCTAAAAAACTTCACAATCAAGTCTCATATTCTGCTTCCCTGGCATAAATACAGGAATAAAACAATTGCCGAGGATATGACTGAAGAAGGGAGCTGCATTAAAATATTTAAAAGGCAACACAGGAGGACAAGTTGTTGATAGAGTGTAGATACAAGCAACCAGAAAAAAAAAAAAAAGTTTCAGCTCTATGCCCCATCTAAGCAGAGCCCCTTCGCCTGTCCCCTTGTCTTCAGTGGCCTCCCAGCTTAGGTACTTCACTCTTTCCTAACTCCTTGGGCATCCTTCTGGGACATCCCGGGAGATCTGCTCAGAGCTTTCTACCAGCAGTGAGAAGAGGTGGAGGAAAGCCTGATTAGGGTGAAGCCAACATCCCTAGAAATTTATACAGAAGGATGTTAGAGGGCTTACAATCAGTCCAAGCCAGGCTTGTGGTAATGTGGTATTCGGAATTCAGAACCATATTCCTGAGTATGCAGAACACTGCATTCTCTCCACAAGGCATGAAAACATTCTACTATTAATTAAGTAAAGATAGAGCTTTTCTTGGGTTAGGGGCATGGGAGGAGATGAGGGAGGGGGCTACAGATGAGATACAAAGTGAATAAACTGTAATTAAAAATAAATAATTTAATTTAAAAAAGACAGAGTTTCTTTTTTCTTCTTTTTAAAGATTTTGTTTACTTTTTTTGCGTATGGGTGAACCACATGCATGTCTGGTGCCTACAGAGATCAGAAGAGGGAGTAGGATTCCCTAGGGCTGAAGTTACACATGATGTGAACCACCATGTAGATGCTGGGAATGGAAACTAGGTCCTCTAGAAGAACAGCCAGGGATTTTAACTGAGGAACCATTTCTGCATGTCCCACCCAAGCTTTTCTGAGAATTCTAATCCCACTGCTAACTCCTTAGTACAGTTATTATCAGTTAAATCTACCAACCATCTTAATAAACACTGAGCTGCACAACATCATCTATAAGAGAGTCTGGTATACAATGGCTACACATTAAGTGTTTTCTGGACATTGAAAAGATATCTGCTAAGGTGTGTTCTCTTGAGGGCTGGAGAGCTGGCAACCCTGAAATTTAGAATAGGCTCCTGAAAAACAGACGAGGGCAAAAATGGTGACTGGACTTTGACTACTGCTTTCAGATCTAAAAATCAATCAAGAGCAACTCTCAAAGGGTACAGAATGGCTGAAGGAAGGAAATGGGATTATTGGTAATTGTGAAGCTGCAGAATGGAGACAATTACTAAAATACTATACATATTATTACTAATGCCATATTGTTACTTATACAATTATAACATAGTAAATAACTAATAATATATAGCCTGATATTAATCCTTGTTTGTTCACGTGTGTGTGTGTATATGTGTGTATTCGTGTGCAAGCAGGTGTGTGTGGCTTGGGACTTACTGTGTATGTAGGCCAAGCTGATCTTGAACTTACAGAGCTCTATCTCCCTGTGCATCTTGAGTGCTAGGATTAAAGGTGTGCACCATCACATGCAACTCTTCCACCTCAGTGTTTGAGACAGGGTCTCTCACTTGCCTGGAGCTCACCGCTTGCCGAAGCCGGCTTACCAGAGACCGTTGGGCATTCTTTTGTCTCTACCTCTCAGTGCTGGGATTAGATATATATGCCATTGCGTCCTGCTTTTATGTGGGTTCTGCTGATTCAAACTTGGGTCCTCATGTTTATGTGGTAGTTACTTTATCTACTGTGCTACGTCCTTCCCTGTTAGCTGTAATTATTAGGATGTCTTTATTCTATTTACACATAGGGCTCAGTCGATGGGGCTGACTGATCTATCAAATACATATTCAATAAATCAAACACTACCACAAACATGTCTTCCCAACAAGATAACGATGATTTCTGCTGTTGAGTATTTTTTTCCTGGTAAATATCAGATTCAGAATAATTTTCAAAAATATTATAAGGTCGAGATGAAAAGTGTGGATTCCAAAATATTGAGACAAAATGGATAAAAATATCTCTTCAGGCAGTAGTTTTTGAAATTCAAAGTTTACAAATGTAACAGGAAATTTAAAAATTATTCCTAAATGAAAGTGAATTGGCAAAGAAGCCTTTCTCATATTTTAAAAAGTTTCAAATTGCTCGAAGATCTTGGTTTCATTTAAATGAGGCAAGAAAGAGGAGGGGGGAGAAAAAGAAAGAGAGAAAGAGAGAGAGAAAAAAATCCCTATGTTGGAGTGATCGATAACTACTTTTAATATACTTAAAATAAGCTCATTTTATCTTCCCTTTATTCAGGGAAAGAACAATTTCTCCTAAATGGCCTTTGCTGCCTTTTCCCCTTTAAACCTGAATTCTGGGCCAGGATTCTATAAATGTCCACACAAAATGGGCGTATTAACAGATTCCATGTAAGGCAGAACCAAAGCAATGGTAGGAAAAATATCCTTCAATAGAAAGAATAATTTCACCTTGAAGAAGGCTGGGGTGAGTGAATGATTAAAGAGAAAAAGACTGTCTCAGCCATCTGTGGCTGAGGATAAAGACTTGGAGAATTAAGGCAGAAACTTAGTTGTTTCAAGAGGGCAAGGCTGCTCCATGATCCCAAGGCAGTCTCCAGAAAAGACTAGAAAATGTATGAAGGAATAGGAGATCCAAACCCCATCTAGAGGGGTCCTGTGACCAGTTACTGCCTGGTCTGTGACCAACACCAGTGCCCTTGAGTCCATCCCAAGGACACCAGTGGGTCATGGGCATCCCAGGCTTGGTCTGTTTCCTCAGGAGAGCAGGAACAACTGAATTTGAAAACTTGCTTCTGGAACTATAGTGTTCTATGTTGCTAGAAGCTTAGGAGTTAATTCCTTAAGGGCTAGGGAGTATATTCTAAGTAGGTGAAATAATGCTAAAAATACTATTTCAGCCAGTCACTTGGAGGAATGAAGAGAAACCAAATTTCTCGGGGCACTTATGTGGCATGTTCCACAAGTGAATGAACAACTACATGATAGGAACAGGGAACTGTAGATGGAGGCCAAGGGAAAATTTTAAATTCTCATTCAAAAGTGGAACAAAATCACATACAATTAAAAAGTAGTTTTCCACAGATACCAATGTAATGGAATTGGAAAGCAGCTAAAATGCTTCTTGATGCACATTATATTAACATCCTTACAGAAATGCAGCAGTAGATAAAAGGACAAAGCTGTATGGTATAGTTCTCTGCTGTTGGACCAGGATTTGGGTAGAATAACAGTCACCTTTGTGTTTGAAAAATAAAGATGCATCCAAACTCTGGAGTTGAAAGGTTAAGTGCACTCTCTGTGTAGTTGATAGATGTAGGTCTAATCTAATCAGGGCCTGTCACAGGCACTGGTGTCCTGACCCAGGCTTCTCGTTTCCACACGGGTGAGAGCTAACCAAGATGTTGGCTCTAGGCCTTTGACCTTCTGGAGACCCTGTCTCAGCAAGCCCAGAGTTCTGCTTAACAGCCGGGGTTCAAATCAGGAACATGTGCGCTTTGCTAACACAACACATGGCTTTGAAATTAAAATGCAACATGATCGAGTGCCCCAGGATATTTTAACAACTAGGGGAGAGATTAGAGCTAGATAAAGCTGGGCTTTTGGGTCACTTCTGCTCATTCATGTTTCTTCCCGCTTCTTTGGACTAGACAAATTTAATTTTATTGTATTTCTTGAAAATTTGCTAGAAAAACAGAAGTTTGGTAAGTTATTTCATGGGTGATTGATCTTGGGGAAATAAGGAACTTGTAGGTTTCTCTGTGACATGTGCCACCTATTAGATAGTTAGCTTTTTCTAGTCCAACTGAGCCAAACCAAATTAATTAGAAAGTGGTTTGAATTACAAGGCAAATACAATGAGAAGTAATAAAAACAGAAAATGACACTTAGGTCATCAATAATATTTTTGAGATAATTTGGCATTGATTTTTCTTGCTGTCTGAGATAAAGAGCTTTACAAGTTGTCAAATAGACAGTTTAACCCCAGCCACCAGCAGTAACAGGGAATCTTGCCCACAGATTCAGATAAGGAGTAAATTTGCTTCCTTTTTGGTTCTTTGTTTTTTTTTTTTTTTTTTTTTCTAGAAATCAGTGCTTGTGAGATGTTCCTGTACAGCCTACCTGAGCAAGCCCACAAAGTCTCAGATCTTGCACTGGCCAAACTAAGAAATATTCTAACAAAACCTCAAATCAAAGCAGAAATCAAGGAAAAACCCTGGCAGCATCCAGCATCTTTATTTATTTATTTTTTTAAACAAGGAGAAAAATGCAAAATGTGACAACTCTTTAGAAGAAAGTCTTTTATGGTCATTGAGGCTAAATTATTGGTTCAATTTATTTTAAAATTCCTGGGGCCTGTGAAGATCAACATTCTGTATTCTCTTCAAACTTTTGTACAGAACAAGTCCATGGCACCAACAGTGCCTCCAAAGAGTTCAAGTTATTGACTGGGGAAAAAAAAAAAAAACAAACAAAAAAACAAAAAACAACTAACTAGAGAAGTGGAACCTTTCAGTTAGGTGAATTCTAGTTTGTTAACTTTTTGGAAAGAATTGGATGGAAGATTGAAATCTCCTATCTTCAGGTTCCATGGGCCACAGCTGAGCTGAGCTTGTCCTCAGAGCACACACACCTGTTGGTGAGGCATGTCCGCTGTAGGCAGGATCCTGATCCAAGGACCTAGGATCATGTCCCCATTCCTTTGTTCTGCGTAGCAGCTACCCATAGAGATGAGTTAGAAGCCCCATCCCAGTTCAGCTCATTGGACCTCCATGCCACACTGTGCTTCTGGTATGGAGAAGGCAACTTCCAGAGGTGCCAAGGACGGGAGATGGTAAGGAGTGGCACTGATAACCGTTTGTCAGGGTTCTTAACAACCTTAGGACAGCAGCTGAGATCACAGAAACCTGGAGGGTTTTCCTCTGCCTGGAGGCCTGAAGGGCTCACCTGCCAAGTGGATTTTGATACTAGGCTTATTATTAACTTCTGAGACACACATCTACAATGGCAAAGTCCAAACTTCTTGTCCAGGTGTACAAGAGTCTGGGGCTCTTGCTTCCCACAAGCACCCCTCTTCAGCCCTTCCCTCCACACCCCATCCACGGGACACTAAAGTCTCAGGTACAGGACCCAGAATGGTTCTCTATACCCATTTCTTGCATATTTTCATGTTTTAGCTTTGTTTGCATCACTCGGTTTTTTTCTGCTTGGAATGGACTCATCTCTTCTTTTGAGTTTAGTGATGTTTCCTGGGCTTAGAAGCCTCCACCCCCATTTATGTTACAATGAAACGATCCTGAATTCCAGATCTAGAGTCTTGTTGTCCAATATTGAAGGCTGCACCATTTAGATTCAAATATTATTCTTATGGTGCTATAGTCTGTTTCTTTCAGTAGTATTACTTTCGGGGTTACAGAGGCTTTTCTTTCCTACCCTAGAAATCAACCCACTCTTCAAAGTCATGCTTTTCCTCCTTCAACACAATCCTTTCAGAATTTACGGACGCAGTTACACAGATGTCATCGGGTGCTCCTAGCATTTAGGGAGAAGACTGTTAAGGGCCACTCTCTGAGCATGAGGCTAGAGGAAGCAGCATATGATCCGTCCCTGTGTCCCTCAACATGAGTTTCCTGGAGCCTCACTGTGCCAGGCTCAGGGCCAGGCAGAGTGGTGCCACGGTAGGCAGGACTGAGTTGGTTCCTGCTGAGATGAAGTCATCGCTTGTCAGTATAAGTCAAACAAAGACATGCTTAGAGTACAGAGGACCCCTGGGGTGGGGTGGTTGCCCTAGACCAGGGTAGGTCCTGAGGGAATAAATCATATAAGCAAACCACAGGACCATAATCTTTTATCTGAACCCCATGGGCAAGAAGGCTTTGAGAATTACACTTATCAGATTTAGAAATTGAAAAATATTGCACATGACGTCATGCCCATGGTGAACAAAGCACCATCCTGTCAACAAGTGTCCTCATATTTCTAAAGCTAAACAGACGGCTTTTTGCAACATGTGAAACTTAAATCAAACCTCCAAGAGTACCACACCAGCGCCAGTTAGGTTTTGTCGCCAAATGTGTTTTGGGGT
Source organism: Meriones unguiculatus (assembly GCF_030254825.1). NCBI lineage: Eukaryota > Metazoa > Chordata > Mammalia > Rodentia > Muridae > Meriones > Meriones unguiculatus. Next base: position 25,820,069 of record NC_083365.1, read on the forward strand.
CACTTTACCTCAAAATTAGCTTTCAGAGACTTTTGAGATTTTTAGTATTGGAGACAAACACTGTACACTCTACGTGAAAGCAGAAAATAGAGGCAATAGGGTAACAGTTACTGCAGAATTTTGGAAAGGAAGAGCCAAAGGAAGTCTACTACTCTGTTCTGGAAATAAGTGCTGCTGAGCGAGTTCTTTAAAAACTTTCAGCGCACAGGTGTGTTGAACCTAGTTACCTGTTGTGAGTTCATCTCTTTAATCTATTTGATCCTTATGAAAGGATAAAATACGAAGCTGAGGCTAGCCACTGGGCCATAGAGAGCAGGCGCTGCACCTTGAACCCTGGCTAAAAGCTAACGTGTCAGTCTTATTCTAGAGCTCTGGCTTGCAGGCCTGGTTGCCTACGAGCATAAACTGAGATGGTTTACAGATATACTCCCAGGCTGGCCCTGAGCCACACAAATCGAAAGGATCATCATGTTGGTTCGTTTCGGTCAACTCGACACAAACTAGAGTCACTTAGGGAGAAGGAACCTCAATTTTAGAATTGTTCCTATCAGATTGATCAATGGGCATGCCTGTGCGGCATTTTCTTTGTTAATGATCGGTGGGGGTAGGTGGGGTGGGGAAGCGGCCCACTGTGAGCAGCGCGGCCCCTAGGCAGCTGGTTCTGGATCATCTATGAAATCAGGTTAAGCATGCCAGTAAGCAGTATTCCTTCCTGGTCTCTGCTTCAATTCCTGCTTCTACGTTCCTGCGTGGATTCCTGTTCTGACTTTCCTCAATGACAAACAGTAACCTACATGTTGAAATAAGCCTTCCCTCCCCAAGTTTGTTTGGGTCAGTGTGTTAACACAGCAACAGAAAGAAAACTTAAACATTTGCTGTCAGCATGGCTGTGCATGTATGTGTATATGCACAATTACTACTTGTTTTCCTTTCCAGGTGGGGTTTAAACACATAGGAAAAAACAGAAAATACTTACAAAAGTCTAGTCGCCCAGAACGTGATACAGGATGGTCTAGGCTTCAGTGGGCCCTTCTGTAAAGTGTGTGACTACTGACCACAACTCACTTGTCTCAGGCATCAGTTTTCACACCAGGCTGCCCAAGTCCACTGAGAGACTCTACTGCCCTGCTACTGACTGAGCTCTGGAAAGGCTGATCTGTGGAGTCTGGGGACCGGCTGGGCAGCAGTCTGAGCAGCTCTGCTCTGGCAGCTAACTACAACATTCCTAACAGAGCTGGACAGCATGCCTATAGGCCCAAGATTTAGCTGAAACCAGTAGAAGTCACCGGGCAGAGACTGTTTCTTGCAAGACATGTAACAGGTTTAGTTCCCTCTTCTGCCCCTTGTCCTTTTCTATGACTTTTACTCTCCCCCACTCCACAGGTGACTTTCCTTGCCCAGATCAAACCATGGTTGTTCCTAGAAAGACCCTGCCAGCTCTAATTCTCATTTCCTCTTTTCTTTTGATAGTTTTCATTTTAAATGCTAATTATTTTAAAGGACAAAGAACTAAAAATGATAGAAAACCAGCTACAGCAACTAAGGCAAGCTGAGTGGGGACAACAAGCAGGTGGAAGGGGAAAGAGATGGAGGTGGAAGAAAATGAGTTGTCTTTGGGATAGGTGACATTTTATAACAACCCTAGAACACAGAAGGCGGCCAACTCCGAAGAAGCCCTCTGTGGATGGTGTCCCCGAAGGTAAGCAAGCAAGCCTCGGAGCTGAGATGGATCTAAGGCTGGGCTGGCTTGTGGGTGACAGTCACTCTCGTTAAAGCATCCTACAGTTTTTAAGCCTCATGTTCCCTCATTGGTAAAAGGGTTACTCACCACCTGTCTGTGATGGCTGGGCTCCATGTCATGGCTTGAGCCACTGTGCCCACTTACTGTCCCATTCATTAACCTGATCCCTGCTGTGACAGTGTTTTATTGACTTGGTTACTATCAAGAAACAGCTGCTTTAAGTAAGGCAGAGTACCTGCTAGTCAGGCAGGTGCAGGTCATCCGATCAGTTGCCAGTCTTGGGAATAAAACATGTTTTTGAGAAGATTCCCAAACACTGCCTGAGGTCCTAGCCTGAAGGCCCACCCTGTGAGCTTCAGATGCCAGCTTCCACAAGGAGAGCCAGTCTCTTAAGAAAAATCCCTCAGTATCACATACACATAATCCAGTATGGTGGTGTACACTTGCAAACTCAGCTCTCAGGAGACTGAGGCATGAGGATGGCAAGCTTGAGGGCAGCCTATGCTGCACAGGAAAACCTAGCCCCAAACAAATACACATACACATAGAATCTTCTGTTTCTGTTTCTTTGGAGATCACTGACTGATACACCACCTTGTGAGGTAATAAGGGTGAATGGCTAACCAACCTGCACTGTTGAGGGCACATGACTGGTTCCCTGTGGCTGCTGTCTCCTGCTGTCACAAGAAGGCTCAGGGATAAGGCTTACCTTCAGACACACAGCTTCCATCTCCCTTCTACCCTCTATGAACCTGTTTCATAAGCTACTGCAGACAAATTCTAATTAACAATTAATAACCAATTCACATTAGAGATGAATCTAGAACATAACTGAGGCAAGAAAGAAAACCCTGGTGCTTATATATGCACAGCTTGATTTATAGGTCTTCAAAGAAACTCATCTGTTTAACACTCTGGGCTCCTTTGGTTTTCTCAGATTTCTTCATTCTCTTTCTTCTTTGTTCCACAGCAACCCCAGCCAGAGCCTGTGCTCTGCTTGCTCTGTTTCCCTCTTTAGCCACTGTTCCATGATGTCACCAGGACAGAGGCTACAGTTCACACACCACTCTTTCCACAAGGCTAAAGGCACCAAGAAATACTCTCCTTAGTCTGCATGCAGCATGGATAAACAGTGGCTCTTCTGAAACCTCCCTTGGACATCTGACCTCCTATAAAATCTGAAATCCCTAGAACATGGAGCTCTTTGGGGAGGGAGCAGAAAGACCAGGTGATACGAACCAGGCCACAGACTTGTCCTAGCACAAGATGCCTGGCAGTGTCTCTTTCTCTCTCAGTTGATTTCCTATGTAGAAAGTGGATCAACAATTCCCGTTTCCACACCTCCCAAACCACAAGCATTCATTTAAAATGGCTCCTTGCTATGGGGCAAAGTTGAAGGCATTCTTTCTCCACCTCTTCTTCTAGATCGTGCGCAGTGTTCTCTATCCTGCCTCTCATCTCCGCAGCAACGCATGGGATTTGCAGGTCCCTGTGTGTGACTCACCCAAGGCCAAGCCCTACTAGTTGAGGCCATTTCAGGAGACGGCAAAGTTCTTGTTGCTGCACTTTAAGAAAGCGAAGTTCTAAAGGGCAAAGGTCCAATTACTGGTGTGAATATTTGCAGGTGGCTTTGCCTCAGTGGTTTGAACAGGTGGGAGCAGGAGGCCCAGCTGCTTCTGTGTCTGCACTGTGACTAATACATTTATAAACACGCAATAAACATTTAACTGTGTCAACTTTCAAAACAGCTTTCACAAACAGAGTCCAGCAGATTTGAAGTTACTCCAAGCCTCTGTAATGGCACTTCACAGAAGGAGAGGGAGGACTCTGTGGCTGGGGGGGATGCAGCCCGTTCCACCAGGCCACCGAGGAGACTGGGGTTCAGTGTGACTCAGTACTTCCAACACTCGTGCACACTTCAGAGGGAATGTGGCCCTCAGACAGGCTGCTGAATTCAAGGACAATGCGAGGGGCCCTGAGTGTTACAGTTACAGATTTGTCTTCTGATGCTGGGAAAACTGGAGATTATGGCAGAAAAGAATGAAGGTGATACCCAAAAATCAGCTAAAAAATGGGTTTAAAGATTACATAATACCAAAAATGGCAACACTCCCAGAGGGAAGCAGGGTGGGGTGAGGGGCTCAAATAATGGAGGACATCTGATGTGCAGGCAACAAAACCAGAGACTGACAACGATGGCAGCAGGCTAAGGAGCTTCCTTATAGCTAGGATACAATGAGAGAAAGGCAGCCACAGGAAGTATCTGCCAACCACACACATCCGCCGTATGGCTTGGATATGGTGTATCCCTCCCAATGCTGCAGTCACCAGCCTGTAGTGCCCTAGAAGATGGTAGAACCTTCGAGAGGAGGGCCTACTGAAAAGGCAGTTAGGTCAAAGGAGTGTGCCCTTGAAGGGACTCTTAGGAGCTGACCCTTTCCCATCTTTCTTTGCTTCTCAGCCACCGTGAGGAAATCAGGCCTTCTCTGCCACTCAGTTGCCATGCTATTTTGTGTCACCACAGGCCCAAAATGACAGAGCCAAGTAGCCATGGTTGGAAACCTATACAACCAAAATAAACTGTGTGTGCTATGAAGTTGGCCGCTTCACGGATTCTGTCATCGTTACACAAAGCTGGCTAGCACAGCTGGCAAGGGATTAATATCCAAAATGAACTAGGACTCCTAAAACCCATCAAAAATCCAAACAACCAATAAAGATTAGGGGAAAAGGTGTGTGTGTGTGTGTGTTATGTACACTGTGTACCTGTTGGGTCTAACCTACCTGCCATGAGAGGCTCTCTCACCACTCAGAATCATGGTAGGCAACCCAAGATGGCTTCCAGTTCAGGAAAGTGAAAACAAATGACCACTGCACACTTTGGAGGGTTATTTGTTATTACACAAAAGAAAACAAAGAAGCTGATGTGACCCCCTGAGCCCTTTAAACCACGCAGCTGGGAAAGGACGCTGCTTTGCCTCAGGGAAAGCTCTGCGTGTGGTTTCTCCCTACTGCACAAAGGGCACAGTGCGAGATGATGGCAGAAAGGAGAGGATGCGGAGCTCTGACATCCAGAGTACCCGGAAACCTAATGGGTTGTATCTATTCTGGCAAGGCCTTGAATTCCCAGGAGGAGTGAGGGAAAGCGCAGCCATTCTGAGGGAAGGTATGCTTTTTATGAAGTCAACTGGCTGTGTGCAACCTTGCCTTTGACTGAGTGTTCAGAAACATGGAGCAGAACCGGACCAGCAAATGCCTTTCATAAATCACATTACTGAAAACTGCTGGATTATGTGATAACATAACAAATAGCGTATAAAGATATCTTAGAGGCCTGAATCACTTATAGCTAGCTGCCTTCAAAAAAAAGAAGGCTCTCAAGTAAGAAGTGTTTTTTAGGAATATCTTATCAAGACACTCTTGAAAGTGCAAGAAGCAAGAGAGTTTAGACATGAAGGGTGGGATGAATGAAGGGCATTCGTAATTTAAGGAGGCAGTCTTCCTGCTGATTACAGCTTGTCCAGTGGACTCCAAACTTTCAAATCTTTTTGAATGAACATTTAAAACTTACTCTAAGATAGGGAGCTTAGGTCGGTCCTATGAGAACGGCTACAAACTGGTTGTAATAAATTTCTGAGGCCGGCCTGGGAACCCAGCCTCATTTACAACACAGTTTTAGTGTCCAAAGAACTCCATGTTCACAACTGCTATCAGAGTAATGGGAATTATTAGGGCCACTTGCAGCGATCATTATGCTCTAAATGAAAATGACAGTCTCCTTTAAGAAACAATAAACAAATCTCCCATCAGTACGCAGCAGTAGCAGTTAACGGCATGCACAATCACTGAAGCTTTCCCCTAGAGTAAGAAGGAAACAGGAGAGGCAGCTTGGGGCGGAATATATCTAGCTGGTTGAGCGCAAGCAAGGCTGGCAAGAAAAGCGCCTTTGTCTCCCTGTTATGAAGGGATGGGGCAGCCCACAGAGCATCTGCCAGTGTCAGTGTGGGGCAACTTCAGGAACTTCCCTTCTTGACTTCATGACAGGGCCTCCTTGAAGTGCAGTAATGAAAGCATTTCTCTCCATTTTCTCCCTTCTTTGGCTTGTGGCAGCAAAGAAGAAAGACTGCATCGTGTTCGGGCTGATGAAAACTTGAATCGCTGTACACTGTCACCAGATCATTTGGAGGAGAGATGATAAATGCCCTCAAGTAAGCCCTGGGATGCTATATGTAAATCTGAGGTAAGAAGAGCCAATGAGGTCTAGGACAATATTAAGGCAGTTACCAGCAATGAAGCAATTATATGTGTGACTGAAACAATCTATAATGACAGCTCTAACAGGCACAGGAGAGAGGGCAGGAGACCACTTGGGATAATCTGAACTATCTAGTGTCCCGAGAGATGAGCGACCCAGTCCAGAGCTCCAGGGTCAGAAAGATGTGGAATTATAAATGGAGATTGAAGGACTATATCATACAACTTTCTAATTACAAGTGCCTTGGTGCTTAGAAGTGCCTGGTAAAGGCATAGCTTACAAGATGACTGATGGCAAGCCACGCAGTAAGGTGCAGGCACACTGAGCAGACATGAAGGGGAGGGACATGAGTCAAAAATGAAGCCTACAAACTGCCTATGAAGTGACACCATCTAGCTTGGGCCATGGTGCAAATGCCCAAGCATATGAAGACGCTGTTTGTCTAAGAAAGTGTTGTAGCCTTAAATCTCCGTGGTCCTGTGACTCAGGTTGCTTATTCTCTAGGTTATCCTCAAGAAATACAAGTGTACGTAAAGAGTCATTTAGTGGAGTGTTAGTCACCGGGGCTCAGTCCATCATAAGCTCGTAGCGTAAGCGTGAGAACCCTGGCACCCACGGAAGGGTGAGGGAATGCATGTCTTCACACTGAGCCCTGGGAGGTCAGAGACAGGACAGTCCGCAGGGATCCCCGATCAGCCCATAGTTGATAGACAGGTTCAGTGAGAGGTCCAGTCTCAAACTCAAACGTGGAGAAGGGCCGGGAAGACACCTGATGCTAACCTCTAGCCTCCACAGGCACACACATACACCCACAGCCACATGAGCACACATGCACTCACAAACACGACACATAAATGGAAACAGAGATGTGCAGTAGTAACACTAGCAATTAACTTTCACTGGGATCTTATATTTTTCAAGAGAAAAAGCCCGTCTATATGCTGATTCAAGTCTCAGGTAGAGAGGAAGGAAGGTAGGGGATGAAAACACTTAAGACACCATGCAACAGGTAAATGTATAATTTCATATAATACTACACATTATCTTCGTCTATAATTTAACTTCAGAGATGAATCAAGAATTCTCAAGACTAGAGAAGAGAAAACAAATGCATATGTACAAGCTACTTTGTTTACACTTGTGTATATGTTAACAGACAACTGGATAAATGAGTGTTGAGTGTCATGAAAACAGTTCTTTTAATTGAATATTAAAAGGGAGAAAACAGAATGAGTATAAAAAGCTACATCATGGGACAGAAAATGCAGGCACTATAGCTTTCCCTGTAATAGCAGCCACAGTCTAAGGCAGTAGTTCTCAACCTGGGGGTCACACCCCCTTTTGGGGTCAAATGGCCCCTCCCACAGTGGTCGCCTGGGACCATCCTTCATATCAGATAGTTACATTATGACTCATAACAGTAGCAATGCTAAAGTTATGAAGTAACAACAGAATGGCTGGGGTCACCACAACATGAGGATGTGTATATTAAAAGGTCACAGCATGAGGAAGGTTGAGAACCGCTGCTCCCGAGTAAGGCTCAGGTGGAAAAAGGCGCATGCCACACGTGGAGTGGAACGCCCCAGTCATTCACAAAGGAGATGGCACTCCCAGAAGGAAAGGAAGAAGGCTTGGACAGCTCAATTGCTAAGGCTCCTGACCCTGAATCTAAGGGAAGGAAAGGACACACGTGCAGGACACAGCCTGGCACCTGGAGCCACACTCTCCTTTGTGCACGTGGAAGCACTTGCAGGGGGTTCTCCCTCCATCTGGGGTCACTGCTGCACCTGGGCTCGCCAAGCCAACTAGTAGGCCTTTACTCTGCACCAATGGATCTGTGTCTTCTTGCTCCCATTACCCCGGAGTCTGCAGTATGCCGGGTCTTGGTGTGATGCAGTGCCTATTCTGTTCTTGAGGTAAGCCCTGGCAATACCGAGACACATGCCACTCCCTTGCCCCAGCCCTGGCCTCAGTCACACCAACTCGATTCAAGTGGACTGGATCTGTGGAAAGTTGCTTTGACTAGGGGAAAGAGCAATTGTCACTGACTTGTCTCTGACTTCCAAATGAAAGCAAAACCAAAAAACATTGCAGGAGAATTTTTTTCTGGAATGGGTTTCAAACCTTCCTGAACTAGGAAACCTATTTAAGTAGGTCTTCAAATTATTGTGAAATTATGCTTTAAGCAAGATTGAGAAGTTTTAAATAATACATCAGTATGTTATGTAATATTTGCAAGCAACCTTGTCCCACAGGTAAAACCTATACAGAAGAACATTAGGAAGTATATTGAACACACATTTCCCCCTTCACAAAGCACTCAGTCTACAGTTTAAATGAAAAAAAAAAAAAAAAGTATATGTGTGCCTGTATCTGTGTGAGTACACCAGGTGTATGCAGGTGCCTACAGAGGCCAGGTGAGGGTGTTGGATCCTCCAGAGCTGCAGTTACAGGTGTTTGAGAGCAGCATGATGTGAGTGCTGGGAACTGAACCCTGGTCCTTTGGAAGAACAGTCAGTGCTCTTAACCATTGAGCCATCTCTCCAGCCTCAAGACTGTACAGTTTACATGCTTTAACATCTTCACCAAAAAATTCTGTTAAACACAAAAATGGTACTGTTGGATTGACAAGGGCATAGTGGAAGGGATGGAGGAACACTGATGTGAGGTATCACATGAACTGGATTATATGAGCTTATCCTGACCTGTCTGTATTGAAATCTACTCAGGTTTTGTAGACATTTTCTCTACTTGTCTTTCTTCATTATGTGAAAGGAGAAACCGAGGCACATAGAGATCTTAGCCAGAGAAGGTGCCTTACCAAGGACAGACATTTAAGCTTGTTGTTCTACAAGGCACAGATCGACCAGAATCATATAAAAGTAGCAACTGCAGACAATGTGACTCGTGGTATACATGTGCACTCGCTAACCTGTTAGTCACATACTACACATATCAAGGTGAAATGCTTTGGGGGTGTAGGCTATGGGAGAAGGAGGCAGTTTTAATTCTTAAACACATGTTTTTTTAAAGTTTGCTTTGGAGTATTATATCACTGCCTTATGTTATCGTAGGAAAGACCAGCTTCTAGAAGTCTCATCCTGTGAACTACAGTGTTGTACTTCTCCCTGATAGCAAAGGAGAAAGGAGCATGCCAGGGGCCAACTGGATCTTCGGAGGGCTTAACTAAGTCGGTATAAGATCTCAGGAAAGAGTTACCTATCTGGGCAAGGTGGGGTATACACATAATCCCAGCACCTAGTGTGCATGAGGATAATAAGTTTAAGGCCAGCCTGGGCTACACAGTGAGACTTTGCCTCTAAGAATCAAAATATTAAGAGCAGACAAATACGAAACAGGTGACAGTGGGCTGCCGCCATCCTACTGTATGGCCAGATGATTCCTTATCTTTCAACATGTCAGTGGCCATGACTTACACAGTCTGCCCACAGATAGGTCTCTGTCTCCTTAACGGTTAGTGCCCTATGTAAAGCAGAGGTAAGAAGAGTATGGTTGGTGGATGTGCCGAGTACAGAAGGTGGGTACCACACAGCCATCGTGAAGTAACTGACCTATGTGAAACTGCCAGCCTGGTTCACAAATTCATTGTCAGGTTCCAGCCTCTAGCTGTTCTCTGATTGTTCTAAACACTTGACAAACTGAAGCCTTTTCACTTCCCGTTGAAATTGCCTCATCTCCCTGTCAGAGCGCCATGGGGGACTCCATTACTTTTCTGACTTCTCTCCCCTCCTGACAAGTCATTTAGCTGGCTTCTTGTTGTGAAGGCTGTCCATGTCAAATTAGCCAGGGCCCCTATTGTCCTTATTACCACTCGAAAAGCCATCATGAGTAATGCTATGGGGTCCCTCAGTTGTCATCATTTGTCAGAAAGAAAGGGAGTGTGGTTACATATAGCTGACAGGTAATTTCAGTGTCTACAATTACCCCAATTAGTCTTGTCACAAACAATTCGATAAATGCACACCAATACAAACAGATAAACACACCAAGGTCTCTCACTATTAATGCTGTGTAATGGGTGAATCAGTGATATGATGCTGTATTTTATTTATTTATTTTTTTAAAGCTATCCTCAGCTGTGAGCTGGCACTCGCTACCTGGTCAGCACAAATTGTACTATCTACTTTCATTAGCTCGTCACCACAAGGAAATCTGAAAGGCTGTGACAAAATTCATTTAGAGAGAGAGGGTGAGAGCAGACTGTTAGAACACCTGCTTTAGGCACGGATTTGAGGGAAGAGTTCCTCTTCTCAGTTCTGAGAAACCAAAGGCTTTCTTTCATGTTCACTTTGTATTAAAATGCCAACCCATGAAGCGTGGTGGGAATGGGATGGAGAAAAATTACATCCACACAAAAAATTCAGAAAATGATTTGGAAAAAAAAAAAATCAGCAGAACTTACTAGACATCCACTAGCAAGGGAAAACTTGGCAGACTGACATGTAAGACTTCTGCTGCTCTCATCGAAGTACTTTTATGTTTTAAAAGCAAACAAACAAAACTACAGCCAACCACTGTCTATACAGGTTCCATACTGGGGTCAGAGCTATGTACCTCTGGGAGTCATAGGGATTGGTACAGTGGTGACACGGCCTTGACAAGTGTGGCTTGTCTCGAAGCTCCTGGGGAGGGGCCTGCGTGACCCCAGCCGCCCCCAGGATCATGCATTGGTTCCAGGTTGTTCAACCCAGTAGAGCAGCACCTCTCTCTACTCAGGCCTGCTCTCGTGATCCACGGAAGACGCTGAAGGCTTGGGGGCTGCCGCATCTGCTGCACCCAGTCTGTTTTCTGACCAATCTGAAGTGATGGCTGAAAGACCCAGCACAGGAATATTGTCGGAGGAAATTGCTCTTGGCAACTATTTGTTCAAGCTCAAGATTTTCTTTCTTTTTATTTTTTTTATTTTTTTAAACCAACACTAAGAACCCACCAGAAAATAGGCCAGGTCTCCCTAATGAGTAATCTATTTTAGCGCAGTCTTGTCTAGGCATGACAGTTTACTGAGAGGCTTGAAAAACTCGTAATTACCAGTGTTACAGGGCAATTAATGTATATTACACTGCACTGCTCATGGCAGCAACTGTCATTTTCTCAATAAAAATGAGCACTCTTCAGCTAAAGGCGACATTAATTGGGACTTTAATGACTATGCAGAGAAGCTGAAGCCAAATATGAACAAAACAGCGATTCAATGAGCAACTTCAGAAACGAGAAAATTGTACTAAAATGAGATTAATTGCTGTTTAGAAAAAGGAAAGAACCTAAAAAGCTATTAAATTGCAGGGTTTGGGTGCCCGGGTGATGGTTGTGATGTTAATCTTGCATTCTCGCAGCAGGCAAATATTCACTAAATTCAGAGCCTTTTGACAGCAGGAAAAAATCATGTATGCTTAACTTCAATCCATCAAAAATATATTTCAGCTTTTATCAGTGTTCTAAATACTTCTGCAATTTCAAAAATTACTGCTCCATTCCTTGGCTGTCATCATGCAAATGTGAACACTGTCAATATTGCTATGAAAAATTTCCCAGCTTCAAAAGGCCCACTTCAGTGATAAGAAAGGAAAGCATGAAGATTAGAATTGCAAAACACACACTCCTAATATAACAGAAATCAAACAATAAGAATTTAATGTTTAAGTTGTGGAAACTGCTAAAATAGAAAATGATGGGGTGGGCCATTTTTTTTTTTTTTTTTTTGTAGAAAAAAAAATCAAAGAAAAATAATCATGAAATTCTTTCCAGGCTTGTAACTTGGTGCTTAATTAACCCTTGGTAATAATTAGAAAAGAATAATATATCCCAGCTTCAGGTGCTAATAACTGTTACTACTGTACTTAAGCTTCTGAGCCTTCATTTTGTTTCTTGGTTCTTTCAAAATAATCATATAATTGCTTTTCTTTAGAGCCTTTCCGAATACCATGAGGATTGGAGACACAAAAATGGAGTGCTTGAACTTGACCCAGGAGAGGGATAAACATACTAGAAAACTGTGGAGAAGTTTCCAACACCTTGTTTTTATTTTAAAGACAGAAACTAGTATTTAGTATTTTTCTTATAAAGGGAGCTTTTAGGAAAGCTTCCCATTGGACGGCAATGAAGTAGCCCAAAGAAAGCCTTGGCCTACCTCTGTTTCGGTGCTCTCTCTCCCAGCTCATAACCAATCTTGTTTGCTCACCGTTTTTCTATCTGAAGAGTCTGCCTCGACAACATGAACCACATCCACTAAATGACACGGTGAATGAAGAGTGGGCTTGCCAGCTTCTAAATCAATGACAGATACTGATGGGCTACTGGGGCAGTGTGTGTGTGTGTGTGTGTGTGTGTGTGTGTGTGTGTGTATAGATGGGTCATTCAGTGTCACCATGCTCTGCTAACCTTTACTGGCCAGCTGTCCTTGTCACTAGGACACCACTGAGCTTGGGACACAACATGGATGTGACCATCTAGGTGAAACAGGCTGCTTTCAGAGGCTGCATTTCCATCTTACCTGGCCTTCTCTTCCCTAGCCTCTGCTCTGATACCTAGACTTTCCTACGAACAGCACAATTCTTCCTCAAGACTCTAACAAATGTCCTTTTACGAAATCCCTTTTTGGGAGTGAAAAGAGACCTTTGTTATTCATCGTGCCATTTCAAAAAAACAAAAAACAAAAACCAAAAAACTAAGCTTCTCTCCTATCTCAAAAACAGCTTTATTTTAAAGACAAAAAATTCACCAAACTCCCCCTAAAAACCCTTTCAGGCAGAGTCCTTAGAGAAGACAGGTGCCTTTGGATAAATTATCTTTAGTGACAAACCATTCACATACATTTGCTTTTTTTTTTTTTTTTCTTTTTCTTAAAGAAGATGTCAATAGTTTGATTCCATTTTGTCTATGCAAATACCATTGATAAAAGTTTCAATGGAAGTTTTCAGGGCGTGGAACAGTTCCAAACTAGGTAATGAAATGGGCCTCAGGAATAGGATACTAATTCACCCAGCTTGCCAAGAATGAGCTAACTCAGCAGCTAGACAAAAGCAAACGCAAACCATCCACAGGATCCTAGATAAGCCTTTATACTGTATCTCTAGGATCTCATCCCAGGCACAGTTCACTGGGAGGCTCCATTTGGGGCTCCAGGTTTCCCTTTTGCAAATGGGAGCAACTTTGTCATGCTAAATTGGAAGCCTGTGAACTGAGTTGCAAGCGCTTGGCAGAGGCAGGCTCCAGGAATGTTAACGACTGCAGTGGAAGAAACCTTTCAGGAGAGCTCAGAACACGATTTTACTAGATACTGTTGTTCACTTGGTGAAATTCTTTACCCGTGGCCGTTGCCACACTGGTGCCATGAGAAAAGGTGGCCCTGGGAGGCATGAGAAAAGACTTGCATAAAAAGCAAGGAACGCTGCTTTCTCAGCTATGGCTCTAACTTCATTTTCACTTCATTATTAATTTGCACAAGTATCATAGGCTTCTCTTCCAAAATAGGTATCTGTGGTTTGGATTTCGTACTGGGGGCCCTCTAAGACTGAGATACAGCACAATGCCTGTCAGTCTCACAAGTGACAGGCCATGCTGGAGCTGGGAATGGTGACAAGTTACAGGGACTTTTTTTTTTTTTTAAATCAATTCCAGGAGATTAGTAAGATGCGTTTTTAGATACATACACTCAGAAACATTATAAACTCAGTGAGAAGCCAAACTGGAATATCTCAAGTTTGGAAGATGAACAATATTTTGATGTGCCAAGGCTAATACATTATATGTTTCGAGTCTTACTATTAAGACCTGTAGCAACTGTTTTAAGAGATGAGTAGAAAGGAAACAAATGGTAAATGTTTATTCAGTCATACAGTTCTGAAAGAAAACAACTGTTAATTTGCATTAGCTCGGGATGACTTAGCAGACAGCTTTTTAACAGCTATCACCTCTCAGCAGCCCAGAAAATAGAAAGATTTCGCTGGATCCCTTTCTACCTGTTCCTGCAATGTGAGTTTTTCATTTCCATTTCCCACTGGGAAATACCGGTACTCAGCAAGCTCAAAATCACTTCAAAATGGACCAGGTCTTTTTTCAGGTACTTTGTGCCTGGGAAAGTAAGGATGGGGGGTGGGGAGGGAGATGAGACAGAGATACAGAGCAGTGGCCTCGCTGACTCCACCTTGCAATCCGGAGAACAGGGAACATTTTGGGTTATGGAGAAGTTTTAGGGTTTTATGTAATGCCACTTTAGTGTAACCACGATGGTTATTTTGTATAAATAAAAGTCTGACAGTCTATGTTTAGGGATAATAGAACTTCAGCCATGTAAATGCAAGGAAATCTTATTATGAAAAGTAATAAATTTTGCTTTAGTTGTTAATTAACTTTTCTACCATTATATGAGGAAGTAAAAAAAGAAGGGTGGGGTTGGAAATGGGTCTCCAAAGTCTGAGCCAAGGAAACTTGTATAGAGGGTTTGGTCCTTTTGCAATTCAAGGACTGCCTCAGTGAGAAGGTGGGGCCTCCTGTTGCTGTCTCCATCTTCTCAGGGTTTTATGACTCAATCAGAGAAACAGCAAAGAGCTTTCTGTACCACTGGTAAAAGAGGAAGAAAAGAAAGTTCCAAGGAAAAGATGGCAACTGGATTACTAAATAAAATCAAAGTCAGGGAGGAGTTCAGATGATAGTAACTGGGCAGAACATCTTGGCTCTGCCATAGGTGGAAGGCAAAGAAAGCCTGCCACAGGCAATCATTCTCAGAGACATCAGCAGTGTCAGGAGAGGGTGAAGGAGACCATGAACACCAGGTTTCTGCCTCTTTGGGGGTCCATTGTTCCTACTGGCCAATTATGTGATATGAAAAGAGAAACACACTTTGCATACCAGCTTAGGATGGGGGAGCTTCAACATATCTGTCTCTAAGGAAACCACTGCATGGGAAGGCCAAGTAGCAGAATCTGCTTTTCCTGAGTTAAATGTTGACTTTACCCAAACTATAGGTGAAAGCTTATAATTCCAACCAAAGCCAACGATTTTTGACAAAAGCTACCAAACAATGATTTCTACTATACAGACACTTCCACAGCCTAGAACACCCCATCTGTCTTCTCTTTTCCTTCCTTCCTTCCTTCCTTCCTTCCTTCCTTCCTTCCTTCCTTCCTTCCTTCCTTCCTTCCTTCCTTCCTCTCTCTCTCTCTCTCTCTCTCTCTCTCTCTCTCTCTCTCTCTCTCAGGTGTGTGCTACCACACTCAGCACTCCCCCCTTTTAAGGCAGTATTTATTTGGACACACCAAACGAACAGAAAATAAACTTGACGTGGGTTTTGGTGGACTTTCCCTGAGTTATAACCTTTTCTACATATGGCTTGACTCCATCCTGGTAGGAAAATAATAAGTTCACTACCTGCTGAAATTATTCTGAAAGTCAGGGAAGACTCAGAATTTCAAGACAAGAAGACCAAATTTTGCTCACATTCCCAAGCTGGAATACAAACATAGGCTGAACACACCCAATCAAGAAAGCTTGGAAACTCTAAATTTCTTGAGTGCTTCAGAATTTGGATCATTTTGGGTTTTTGGATTGGGGTAGCTCAGATGGAGATAACCTGCAATGGACACTGCTGGTCTCAAGCATTTTAAATGGCAGACATTTGCTGTAAATTTACCTTCTTGCCTTGGGATTTGTATCAGGGTCTTTACTTTCATTGCTGCCTCTTTTCATGAGGCATACTCTCTACTGACGTGGAACTGCTATATGCAAAAGAACGCAGAGCAAACTGGGAGCCAAACTAACTGTAGACCCCTCCAGGATGGTACAGGGAGCTACCTGATGAGCACTATTTTCAGGACTCCTCAAGCATTCCCATGTTAAGGAACGAGCTGAACTCACTGAACGCTGCCCACTTATTTATAAACCATCACTGGTCAGTCTGTCCATGCTTTTGTCAATGAGAACACAAGGAAGACATTTCTTTACAAAAGCAAATACAAAATCACAAAGGACATACAGTAAATAGTAATACAGTTATTTTGTGCATATGGATCGAAATATATCAGTCAATATGGGTTCTCTTTGTCTACCACACAAATTTAGGAAGCTTATTTATTCTAATATAATAGGGAACAGATATGCAAAACAAAGATGGAAGTTTGGGTATTTATGATTCTCCAAAGGTCTAATGCTTTTTTCCATCTATAATTTTGTGTGTATATGTGTGTGTGTTGTCCACGCAACTAGGCCCAGAGCTCCAACTTCTGGCTTCTGTGACTTTTCCTAATGATTTTCTAGGTTTCCTGTTCACAAGTTGAGTGTGAGGCTGGGACTCTGACACTATAGCTGTTAGTGTTAGCAGGTTTGGATCTGGTGAGTTGGGAAGTTGAGACAGGAAGAGAGTTTTCAATTGGTCTGTCCCGGGAAGGAGAACAGCTGATGACAACACATGCCCTGCCTCAGTGTTCCCACTGTACCTCACAGGCAGGGCTCACAGTCATCTCTGGATGCCAGGCACATGCTAAGCAACAGCTTTGTTGAACAGAAAGTGAAGGAATCCTGGCTTTGATATGAATGAATTAATCCTGAGCAGATCACATTTGCTTTCTGAGTCTTGGCTTTTCTGACCCATTTGAAATGCTCTCACTTTCTGAGCGCAATGGTGAGCTTCAAACATATTAATGACTGTGCAAGTGCTGTGCAAGTGCAGGAGATTTCAACAGCTGCTGCTGGTAAATACGATAAGCACACACTGAGGAGGAGAGGCTCCTGCTGGTTTCCCGCGAGAAGAATACAGAACTCCGGTTTCCTGACAACCCTAAGATGTTGGGTCACACCCACAGGTCTTGGCTGCTGTTGTTATTAATATTATTTGTGTCCTGTCTCTTACCTCTACCCTCAGCCCCTCACTCCAGGCTACATACTGTCCGTGTCTGGCTCTTCCTCCAGGTGAGAGACACACTCTGGTGGGAGGCTGTGGGTCCTCATACGGTGGCAGCACAGTGCGCCTGCTGATGTGGACCTGGGGGTGGGTGCCTTGCTCCATTTCTAGTCCCAGTGCCTGACATCCACACTCCCACATCTCCCATCTTTTGGCCTCTCCATTCTCAGTACCCTGATGAAAAGATAAAAAATGTACCCAAAACAGGAGAAAATCAGAGAGAGAGAGAGAGAGAGAGAGAGAGAGAGGAAAGGCCTAGACATATACACATACACACAGAGATGTTTTATATTTATAGATGAATATATATATCACCTTCATCTCTCTATTTCTATCTCTATCTACCTATCTCTATATCTATCATCTCTCTTTATTACACATATGTATATATACACAGATATGTATATATATACATATTATATATACATATATATGAGATATTATTGAAACATTGAAGGAACGGCTTGTCTGTTCCCAACACTCCTAATGCTCATGACTAATAAGAGAGAGAGCCTAGTTCTGACAGAGCAGGCCCAAAGACTCCACAAGACAGCATCTGTGCAGTGCAGGATGAATAAGTCTCCAGACAGCTGGATTCTTTGAGAATCTACACAAACACACGAAATTTTGGGATGCTTGAAAAACTTAGGTGCTCTGTGAGCGCATGTTCCATGTGAAATGACAGAAGGGACTGTTGGTGAGGTGATTTAAAGTCAGCAGACCAATACAAAAATACTGTTTACTTTTTGTCATATGGTTTATCTTAATAACAAACTGAAAATTCATTTAGAATGCTGTATACAACATCATGTTTATATTGGTATCGCATGTTGCTTGCTTGAAATAGTATACATTTAAATTAAGATCAGAAATCCAAGTTAATGGTCAAAGACAACCACTAACAAAACACCGAAATTAGTGTTGTCAAACATCATTTAATATGTATACTTCTTTTTTTGGACCAATAATTATTAAAACTACAGTGATATGAGTGTTTACGACTTCCTCTGGAAAAACCTGGCTCCGAGCATTTCAGGCTAAGAAGAATCCCTGGCCATCTCCATTCGATGGCCTACTGACTTTATATCCTCCTGTCAAACCTCAGCAGTTTTATTTGTCATGATACATGCTGGTGAAGGTTGGAGGTTAAAGTTGATAGGAGGGGCAACAGGAAAATCCACTCCTCTAACATATCGGGTCTGTAGGCGGTCTGTGAACTTTACAAGTCAGTGGCTGATGAAGATTTTTTAAAAGAAAGAATCCTTAAATCAGAGGTCAGCTGGATCCAGTAAAAAAAAAAAAAAAAAAAAAAAAAAAAAAAAAAAAAAAAAAAACCTTCTACTCTGAAATAATCCTGAGTATTAAGAAAACCAGTTACTTAAATCTAAAGCTGAAGAAAAAAAAATTCTTCTTCTCCAGTATCAGAGATTTGAGAAAAGTGAAATTTTCTTTGTGGTTCCACTGAGAAGCAGCTTATATAAGGAGCGGGGACAGAAAGGAAAAATAAAAATAGAAACTAAAAGCCCGAGCAGGGCAAAGTTCAAAAGCAGGGCTATTTAGCAAGGAGACATGCTACACAAGCATGGCTTCTGCTGTCCACAAGCGTTTGGATCCCCAGTGGCATTGCAGCGAACCCAAAGGCGGCTGCACCAGGGCAGATGGTTATATAATGTACAAGCTGAGACCCAGCACTTCCTGCAAAAAACCTCACTGCTATGAAAGCCTGCCTCAATTTGGCACACACTGCTTTACTTATGGACACTCCCCAGCTCCAGCACCTCTGGTCACCTTTTGCCAAATGTATATAATATACACATGGGTGCACATATATATTGGAACACGCTTGTGTACATAAGAATCTAAGCTCGCTCATTTTACAGGAGGTGGGTGTGCACACAAGGGGATGGAAGGGAGCCAGATGGATCCTAATTATTAAAAAAAAAAAAAAATCTGGAACCTAAATAGTGATTTATGTCAAAGTGGTAGGAAGTAGTTATACAACACTAAATATTTACAAAATTAAAACAGTTACAAGGGGACAGTCACCCCTTCCCCCAGGTTTTATTCACTGCATAGACGAAGGTTCAACACAAAGTGTCTTAAACCTTACTGAAAGAATTATATTATATGGCCACCTATACAAAATCTGTGAGTCTCTGACATACTTTTCAAAACTCCCTGCTTAATTTTAATGATGGAATTTGCACATCTTTTTAAGAAAGCATAGGTAAACAACTTTATGAAGGAAAGTAAGAAAACACAACTTTTGGGAAAGATCCTCATGAAACAACATGGAGTAAAGGAAAACCTAGGAGAACAAAATCAACACAATGGCTGCTTTCTTCTCTGTACAACTCTGGTGGCTGACTGAGACAGCTCAGTGGCTAAAGGTGCTGGCTGCAGAAGCTGGGGGACTAGAGTTGGAACCCCAGAGGTGGAAGGAAAGAAACCAACTCCTTGTTCTCTGACCTCCACATGTATGCTGTGACATGCCTACACAGCCCCCCCATTACACTAATGATACAGCTACATACGCCAGTTACAAGAGTTCTGGAAGCTCTCAACTTTTGTTTAGAGATGTAACAAACATTTTCCAAATATTACCACTTGCTTAAGGCGAACAAAATGTGTTTTTATTACAAGTAAAAAAATAAAAAGCTAAATGCTTAGTAACATTTGGAAAATTAGAAAATGTCCCCCACTACTTAGATACATTTCATTAAAAGCTCCTAGTAGCTTCCCCTTCAAGAAACTTGTACTAGAAAATCTTCACACTATAGCTATGTATGACAATGCAAATATCAAATGCCTCAAATTGCTCATGGCTGAGCAGAGGTCTATACAAAGTGGCCGTACACTTAAAGCCATTAGCATCCATTCCAAACTTTCAGAGTTGTGTGCTAAATGTAGAGGGATCCAACTCAATTAGGTAGAATAAAATTCAACTCACACTTGCTTTGTCACAGTATGACAGAAAGCCTTTCCCTGCCGTCTTTACTATGATTTCAAAGTACTCATTCATTGACTCATTTACTGTTTGTTTTTCTTATTCTAGCATGAGCACCCTACAGGCAGGCTCTACTTTATTTCTGGTCCCCAGCACAGCAAACCCAGGAGGTGCTCAGAGTATAACTACTGAGTAAGTGAAGACATTACCTGTCTTAGGGTTTCTGTTGCTAGGATGAAAAACCAAGACCAAAGTGACTTGGAGAGGAAAGGGTATATTTAGCTTTCAGGTCCATATTGGTAGTCCATCCCTGAAAGGAGTCAGAACAAGATATCAAACAGGGCAGGAACCTGGAGGCAGGAACTGATGCAGAGGCCACCAATGGGTGCTGCTTAGTGGATTGCTCCTTTTGGCTTGCTCATCCTGCTTATTCATAGAATCCAGGACCACCAGCCCACAGATGGTGCCACTGCAATGGGCTGGGGCCCTCCCTATCAACCACTAATTAAGAAAATACCCTACAGATGGATCTTATGGAAACATTTTCTCAGTGAGGTTCCCTCCTTTCAAATGATTCTAGCTTGTATCAGTTGACATAAACATAGCCAGTCTATACTTCCCTAGCCCACAGTGACTTCTCATTAATTTATTAATTAGACAAGCCAGTTTGAACTGTCCTTGCATAGCCCAAGGGAGGAAGCAGATCCTCTGATATAATCAGAGAGACATTGAGACCCAGTAATTCTTGGCTTCTCAACAAACAGGGAATGGATGCTAATGTACCTAGCTGGTATTTCCTGTCCTGGAGTTTGGAAATACATTGTCTCCTAGAAGATCACATGATTTGCTCCCAATGGGAGCAAATCTCAGAGGCAGTAAAATAACTAACAAGGCATAATCATGGGAATACACCCTTCTGAGGGAACTGTTTCCCGGAAGAGGGTCAGGTGGCTTTATTCTTGTTGGAATGAGCATGCCCCTTCTGCAGGCTCTGCTTCCTGTCTTCTCATGTGCCCTCTCCTTCCTGCACATGCTCTAAGTGCTACCATACATTTGCCTTGGCATGATGTAGTCATAAGGGCCCCCGAGAACAACGAGATTCCTGCATGTGTTCTCTATCTCCCCCACCCCTTTTTTTCCTGTATAACATGCTTAGGTTGGGTTTTTAAATTTTATTTCATATCAGCGTGTGTATGTATGGACTCTGTACGTACACATGCATGGATGGAGATTAGAGGACAATTTCAGGGACTAGGTCCTTCCAGCACATAGGTTCTCAAGACTGAGCTCACGCTGTCAGGTGTTTTGGCAAGAGACTTTACCTACTGAGCCATTTCCCCAGTCTTGATTACTTTGTCACACATAACACTGAGAGATACACCCTCATGAAGCAACCAGAACAACTGACTAGCTAGTGGGTATTGGCAATGGACCACGGGGAAGTCCCCAGCAGTCAGTTTCTGTCTCCACCAAGGTATATATGCCTTTAAAGAGCCTGCTAAGAAAACATGGCTGCCTTGTTCTAGCTACTCACTGCACAATTCCCTTCTAATAAATGCTTAGAGTGACAAACTTTGATTTTCCCACTAAATGGAAAGAATGAAGAAAAAAATTAGAGAGTCCCTACTGTCAATCATTTGCTGACAGATTTCATGAAGGTCCAGTAAACTGAAGGAAAACAGAAAAATCCAAAACACTTGCTTTTTAAATTTTATTACTAAAATAACAAAACAGATAAGAAAAAACAAAAACAAACAATTCTTTAGAATGAAAAAATAAATAAACCACCTAAGGCAGTAAGTTTATATGCAGTGTCATGGTTTCATGACCTTAACTACGTCAGAGGCATGTCCGGTTAATCAGGACATAGGAAAACAGGAAAGCAATATGAAACCCATCTCTAAGATAGAGACAGCTGTTTTTCTCACAGCCTGGAGAAAAACCTACTGACCTCAACCTCAAACTGCCATCTTCTAGAACTGGGAAAGTAGCCCTGTGGTTCAGCCCCATCCTCATCCCTGCTCAGGGTGTTTGGTTACAGCAATCCTAGCAAGCTAGTACACCTGGACTGGACCGCTCCACTCTCTGCCACGGTTCATACTGCCAACTTGACAGGGTGTAGACTCACCTAACACAGACACCTCTTGACTGGATTAACTGAGGTAGGAAGACCCATTAACATGGATGACACCATACTCTCAGCCGAGAGCCCTGACTGAGTAAGAGGAAGTGACCTGGGCTCAAGCACTCACTCCTCTGGTTTCTGACATTAGATGCAATGTGACCTGTGGCCTCAAGCGCTTTCTGCCCTGACGTTTCCACCCGGATGGGCCATACTCTCAGACTGTGAAGCAGAACACACCCTTCTGTCCTTCAGTGGCTTTCATTGGATACTTTGCTGTAGAAATAAGGAAACGGACTGCACTGTTCAGTGTTGGTACACTGTAAACCAAAATCATGCCTTACAAGGGGGAAATTGCCATTATCATTTGATGAAGCAAGTGAAAGAACCTCATTTGTAAAGATACTCATAATTGAAGATTTACACTGACAATGGACATTTTTTATGACCAAAACATAGAAGTAAAGTTTTGCTTCTACCATGGTCCCTGTGTGCAGTGATAAGTGGGCATTCCAAGACTGTTCACAAGTTTTATGTTACACCACTTCCTTATAAGATGGATTCCACAAAGAGATGAGGGTTTCTCATTTAAAAAAAATATAGTTAACACATATATAAGCAATATATACATATAACATATGTCTCATACATATGTAAACACACACACACACATACACTGAAGATTTTTAGCACAAGAGGATAAATTTGAGATGTAGAAAATAAACGTAAAATTCTTCATTTTGAATTCTGAAGAATTCTGGGCCTCTTTTTACTTACAGGTAAAAAGTCTTTGAACTGAGTAGGCCCTGTTCATGCAGAAGTACTCCTTGCTTTCAGGGTCACCATAGTGTACTCCTTTGCCTAGCTCCTTCATGTATCCCACTCTGAATTCTGTGATCAAAAGGAATTCCATTAGGCTCCCTGCCCACCTGATGTAATGTTTGAGATCAAACTCCAGGTCCATGTGCAAGTGAGGTGAGCGCTGTACGACTGAGCTACATCCACGGCCCACTCAGTCATGAGGACCATCGTGAGTTAAGATGACCAGATGGATGTGCCACTGTTCTTGGGGACAGCTTAGCATGGCCGTCCAGCCCACCCTTTACTCAATCACAGCACACTGCTGATTTTTTCTTTCCTGTCAATATTGCACCCAAGAGTTCCCAAATGGTTTAAGAAAGAGACGCTTAAGGACTATAAGGTTAAATAAAGATGAACATGCTTCATTCACACAGACTTCTCAAGACCTTAGTACTCTAATGAAGTAGGCAATATTTCTTCCAATTATTTGACTAACAGGCTGTTTTTCAGAAGCACTTTGAGAACACAGTAGTCACTGATGTTCTGACCTAAGTAACCTCATTTTTCTTTCATAGAAAACAAAATTTCTATTTTTGTTAAATACAGATCTTTGTAGTAACTATAGCACTTTAGATGGGATTCAAATGGAATTAGAAAAGAATAAGATCATATGACATGGGATTGAAAAATAAAGTTTTCCATTTTATTGACTATGATGGCCAACACTATGTATCTTTTGAATTTCAGTGGAACAATTTTGTAAACCTCTTAACAATCAAAACTGAAATGAAAAGGCACATACTTATTTTCAGTTAGAACCAAGACATGCTTTCCTCCTTTGCTTTAATTTCTAACGTTTGGAATATGTGTGCAGCAAATTTGGAAGCTGTGGAACTTACCAGTGGCAGTTAAGATATGTTTCTCTGTTTGCTTCTTATATGGCATCTGATCAACTAATTACAATATAATCTTAAACTTACTGACAGCACTTAAAACAATAACAATAGTTACTTTCATTCAAATTTGTCTATTTCTCTAAGAAACTGGAGTCCATTTCCTAAAGCAAGCATAAGAATGAAGGGCCAACCTGTCTTAAATTCTCCAAGTTACAAAACTCAAAGACTGATGGCTGTTCTTATGGTACACAACAACAGAGCTGTAACATGCCTTTCAAGTAGGAAAAATTGTGGGAAGGTGAAATGTTGAAATGTTGTAAAATGACCAAGTTGTGCCATTACCATTGGACCACTTGTACAATTGAAAACTGCATTGTGCTTGCTAAAAGTATACCTTTCCCTTTATCCCACAGCCATCCATGAGGGGCCTGTTACCTGTCAGGTGCTGTTCTAGTGTTGGGAATAAAGTAGGAAACAAATCACATGAAGTCTGCTTTGGAGCTTTTTATTCTAGTTGAACAAATCAAATCTAACATGTTAGGAGATGAAAAGGCTTATGGAGAAACAGCAAATAGGGACACTGGAGGCTGGGTAGGGGGGCCAAGGTGGACCTAAGACACTAACATTGCATGTGCCTTTCAGAGTGATCCATGGACACACTTAGGAAAAGTGACTTGACAAAGGGCTTCAGTTAACAATGAATATGCCCAGTTTGAGGAACAAGGAGGCCAGAATAGTTGGTACAGAGTGAGGGAGGGGGATCATGGAAGGGGGCATGGTCAGAGCAAAGATGGGGCAAGTACTCAGGATAGAAAGCCTGATGATGGCTCCTACTTTGGGTCTAGGGAATCACTGTCAAAATCTAAGTAGAGGGTAGATATGATCTGAGTTTTATTTAATGATCTAAATGCTATGTTGAAAAAACATACTGGAAAAACAAAAGCAGAAGAAAGGAGACCAGGTGGGAGCTACTTCAATAATCTGAATAGATAATGGTAGCCTGGGTTGGGTGGGCAGAGAAGAAAATGAAAAGCAGCAGGATTATGTATATTCATTTTCCTTCCTTCCTTTCTTTCTCCTTCCTTCCTCCCTCCCTTCCTCCCTCCCTTCCTCCCTCCCTCCCTCCCTCCCTCCCTCCCTCCCTCCCTCCCTCCCTCCCTCCCTTCCTTCCTTCCTTCCTTCCTTCCTTCCTTCCTTGTTGGGAGAGAAACGGTCTTACATAACTCAGACTGACCTTGAACTTGCTCTATAGGTGAGGATGACTTAGATTCCTGATCCTCTTGTCTTCCCATCCCAAGCACTGAGATTACAGGCAAGTACCACTATGCTTGGCATTGGACATATACTTTTAAAAGTAGAACCAATAAGATTTTCAGAAATATCAGAGGTTGAATGTGAGAAGTGGAGACAAGTATCCAAGGTACTGCATAAGGGCGAAGGTCGGATTGCATTCTCATTAGCTGGGGTGCAGTGAGGTGTTTAAAGGCATCTGGAGTTACGATCAGCCACGTGGCCTTTGAGATGTCTACCATACATCTGAGTCGGCAGTGGAATGTAAGGATCTTAAGTTCAGCGGCTAGGGCAGGATGAACACACAGGTTTGGGATATGTTAGCACACAGATGGTTGTTAAAGCCAGGAAACTAGATAAAATAACCATGCATAAGAACACAGATAAAGAACCATGAGTTGAGCCTAGGGGCACTCTAACACAAGGAGCATTCATAGAGAAGGAGTAGGTAAAAAAACAGACTGAACGGGAATGACCACCAAAGTTGGGAGAACATCCAAAGGAAGGTACCCTAAAAACAGAAAAAGGTCACTAAAGAACTTCTGCTGACAGGCCACGGGGTTTGGTTCTGAGCCCTAACCACTGAGTTTACTGACATGGTGATTTTGATCATAAACAGCCTTAAACAATTTTGTATTTATAAACTGACTGTATGTAACAATCCAACATGTGCTTATGCACCCACACCCTCTTCTCCTTCATAAATAAGTAGCCCCTAAATTTCCTTACATGTAAGTGTTCATATTTGGGGTAAATTGCTTTAGATTCCTACGCGTTAACTCATCACCCTGATGCTGGAAATTGTCTGGTGGCCTGTAGTGTTAAGATCTAAGTGCCTAATAATGGAGAGTCCTAACCTGCCGGCAATGAATGAACCATGACTATTAGTGGGCAGCAGAGAAAGGACTAGCATAAGTCAGGTACCTACAAAACCTCTTACTTTTTGATTCCACACTCCAATTAATCCCTGCTCCAGCAATCACAGGCAAAATGTAAGCAAATGGTCTAGTTCACATGGTAGTGGCACACTTTGGCCAACACAGACTGGTGTTAATATTTTCCAAATGCCACTAATAGGACTCTAATCCCAAATGCAATACTTACTGGTTAGAGCTTAGACTTCAGATACATCTCAAAGACAAAACCAGACAAGCCAGGCTCTGGGCTATGGAGGGTGAAGGACAGGTCAAAGGGCAGTATGAGGCATGGTGCAACAGTTAAGGAGTGTATCGGGGCATGTTTATATGGCTGGACATTGGATTACATGAAATAACATTGCGGGATACGGCTGTAATAGGAGGAGGAGGAGGCCTCTGTCTCATCAGAGGAAAAGGAAGCAAGAGAGACAGTAACAGCCTTCTCAGACTGTAATGGGATTTAGCAAACGTTTTGCTTTAGCAAAGATAGACAGATATGTAGCAGCATGCACGTGCTCCCTTCATAATACCAAACTCGTAAGCAGGCCATAACCCTTGTTCCAAATACCTTGCAAAGCCTCATGATGCTTACTTTGTTTCCAATGTGTGGATTTTTTTTTATTATATTTTTATTTTTTATATTAATTACAGTTTATTTACTTGTATCCCAGCTGTAGCCCCCTTCCTCATTCCCTCCCAATCCCACCCTCCCTCCCTCATCTCCTCCCTGCCCCTCTCTAAGTCCACTGATAAGAGAGGTGCTCCTCCCCTTTCATCTGACCCTAGCTTATCAGGTCTCATCAGAACTGGCTGCAGTGTCCTTCTCTGTGGCCTAGTAAGGCTGCTCCTCTCTCGCATGGGAAGGGGAACCGTCAAAGAGCCAGCCACTGAGATCTTGTCAGAGACAGTCTCTGTTCCCCTTAGTAGGGAACCCACTTGGATATTGAGCTGCCATATGCTGTGTCTGAGCAGGGGTGTGGATTTCTAGAGGGTAGAATTGTATGATTATTAAGTGTGCATTACTTATAAATGAACTACTATTAATTGTTAGGACATTAACCTTAAAAAACACCAAACGCAAATTAAGAAGACAATTGCTAAATGACACAGTTAGAAAAGTTTATAGCAGAAGATACTAAGATAGCCTGACTAGAATTAATGCTACTAGAATACAATGCAGAATTTTCACCTACCATATCTTTTTATCATCCACCAACTAAAAACAGTGCCTGACGATGGAAAAAACAGCCTTCAATTTTCAAAGTACAATAAGACAATACATATAGTCTTTAAATTTTAAAGTTGATCATATAATATACATATATATGCACATATGTATGTCTCTGGTAATTTTAGTGATTTAAAATGGCTAAAAATATGTTTTAGGTATGTATTAAGATAAACATGTTTGAAATAATTGATATGATAGAACCATAATATGGAAATCCTTACTTACAATGTCTTTGCATAGTCTACCAATTAGAAACAATATGTGTATTACTATGCAAAGATCAACGTTAAATTTTAAAAGTATAGTAAACCTACATATCTTTGGTAATTTTAGTGATTAATGCCTTAATTAAGAGATGGGGTGCATGGAGACACATGCAATAAACTGACATAATTCATCATATCGGAAAGAATCACATGATGAATGCATAAGTGTACTGTGAATTATACAGCACACATGCAAATCACATACTCATTATCATACACAAGCATTCTTTTTTCTACAACCCAAACATAACAAATCTTCCAGTGGTCCCAGATCTACTGCAAGAGTCTTTCAAAACAAAGCAGTTCACAGTATCTTTTGCAGAAGAGCAATTTAAAAGGAGAAAGTCAAATGCAGAGCAATGGAAAGAGACATCTTTAGAACCTACATCTCTACATGAACTAAACTAGAAATAAGTCCTTTATGTTGTGTGTCGGTTGCTCCATAGTCATTTTACGTGAAAGTCCTGGCTTTAGGTATTGTAATAAGGCTATTAGATACAATGCCAAAATAATATTTATCTATTCATTTGTTTAAGTATGAATGAATTGATCATTGGCTGGTAATAACACTGGCCCACAAACAGTTTCTCAGTGAAGGAGTAATTATTTAAAAACACAACCCTCTGAGATAGATTTGTCTTTGAATGAAATGTCCTTAAAACGACAGCAACTTAAACATGACTATGTTTGGTGTTTAATAGTGATGCATGCCTGCAGAGAAGGGGCAGGGTGACTTTCCAAGGCTTGACATGGGCAGGGCAGGCTGCAGGAAGACATAAGCCACAGAGATATACACACCAGGCCTGGTGTACTTATAAGCAACTACTTCCCACATGGTCAACTTAACCTTCTCCAGTTGATCAGGACTGAAAGGTGTTTATTAACTAGTCTTTTAGAAAATAAACGGGCTTTAAAAAAAGGATAAGTAACTAGAGACAGATCAAAGCACCAGGGTGATCTTCATCCTCCCCCTTAAGTGGGGCAGCAACATGAAATTTTATAACACTTCAAAGATTTCTTGAAAATTGAAAACTCGTTTTACCTTTTAATTCAACCTCTTTCCCCACGAAGGACTTTAAGACTCTCTTCAAATGTCATGCATTTGGCTTACTGCTGACAGTATTTGAAACCACACCTGAATGCTTTCTTTATCTGTTAGTGAACAAAAAATATGTGAAAAGGCAGCCTTTCCTGGCATTTTCACTTCTCTCCCCACAGCTGTTGCTAGAGCACACTACTGCGGGTATAAGACTGTGATGATTCTGACTGCAGTGATTATGTAAACAAGGAATCTGAGGTTTCCCTAGTCGTGGATTTGGAAAGTCGCAAACGCCTTCAAGTATCACGACTAATGTGCAGTTGGTTGGGTTGAACTAGGTGTATCTTTGGTAAGGTATTACCTTACCAAACATGATGGACAGGAATGGAAAGAGAACGCATCTGCTTAACTGTGCTGATACAAGATCGTTAAGTAACACATTTATACCAAGAAGGCATTTATTCTGAATGTGTTGGGAATCTGAGTTTTTCAGTTTTGTTGTTGTCATTATTTAAAGATAAAACCACTGCAGAGCTGTGGGAATTAGAATTTTCATTTAAATGCATCATCTGATTTCTGAACAAGGTGCATCTAGAAATTATTACATTTAATTCTAATATTCCTTAAGTTAGATATTACATTATTAAATAGTTATTAAAATGCTTTATTGTAAAGAAAGATTAAACTTTAAAATGTTAACATTTATAAAATTCTTCAAAATCCTTTTGCTAAAAAGAGAAGTTTGAGAACACATTTTCAGTCATTTTAAAGAAGCAGATTTATTTTCCTAGATTTTTTTTTAGAGCTTAAAGAGCTGTCATAGTTTTAATAAATTTAACTTAATTAATAGACTTCTTTGACATTTTTATATTAAAAAATACTGAGTATACTGTTGGGTTAATACACTGCAATAGATTTTGACCCTTCTTGGGCAAACTGTGGAGAGTTTTTGAAAAATATCTTTAAGTTAATTTGTATGCTTTTAAAACAGTAGGATTATAAAAATAGATGATATAAGGTTTTATATGTTTACATTAAGAACATTTGGGCAAGATTAATAATTTACTCAGATTTTTATAGAAAAATTAAAATATAAAAATCAGTGACTGCCTTCCCTCAACTATGCATCTTGTAGTTTCATAGCCTCCTTTAAATCTTCCTCTCAGTTTAACACATTTTGCTGAAATATTTAAAGGAAGTGCCAGTTACCATGCCACTCACCCCCTATGTATTATTTAATGTCAGGCTGGGGATACTTTCTTATATGACATAATTACATACATAATGTCTCACATAATTCCGCAGTGGCACTGTCATGTTTAACAAAGTTATCCATAATTTCTAGAATTCACAGCAGCTATACTAAATGTTCAGTCTCTGTCTCCACAGTGTGTTCTGCAGTCCTGTTGATGGAATCAAGCGCAGTAAGGTCGGCTGCACTTAGTTGTGAGGCCTCTGGGCTTCCTCCTGGTGCCCTCCTTTGAGGCCCTGGTTGATCTGCCAGCCTTTCCCATGTTGAAGAAACTGCTGACTTCTTTTGAAACCGAACCTGGGACTGACAAACTGTGAAAATGGCCAAACTTTTGCTATTTTTTTTTTTTTTTTGGTGATGGAGAAGCAAACCCTGAGACCTTCTGCCTATTTAATAACCGAATATTTTCCAAGAAGCCTTTAAACAGTTGGATCCCATACATTAAAGAGTCCAGACTACAGTAATTTTTCAGTTTGTTTCTTGATGCTTTGATAGAGTAGAAATTAAAGTTTTACTTAATAGTGTTAAGATGTTTCTTTTTAAACCAAATTATCCAATTCCAAGTTTTTAATCACATTTTCTAGAATATATTTAAAAATTGGCCATTAGTCATTCTGGGAAAAATAATCTGCTATGCTTCTTAGATTATCTCCCTCTCCCTGGATCATTTAAACAAGGTAGGCAGGTTCTCATTGGATATAATTGATGTGCCGTGTATATACTGAGTTGAGTCACCAGAACAGTTAACCAACTCACAGCACTGTCCTTTAAAGTCACATGTTCAACTTTTAAAAAGTGATAGGAAATTTAGACGATTATGAAGGGCTGATGAAAATGACAAAAATCAGAGAACAGAAAATGGAACACGAATGTCTTCAAGATATCTGTGTTAAATAAAATATAAATTAGCATGGGTAAGGCTCTTCAGCGTTAGCTAATGGAACTTCAAAAAGATCCACGATGTATAATTTTTTAAAATCCTCAATATGAATGACTTTAAATGAAACCATATGAAGTGAATAGTAGAAAAGTAATCATAGCCAAACCTACCAAACTCAAATGAAATAAATTCAAAGCTAAGAGGTGAAGGGCAATTAAGCACCTATTTTGACAATTCGAAGTGGTCAAGTTTTTAAAAGTATGACAGCAGAACCCTTACCTATCTGTATATGAGTGATAAATGAGGCATTTTGTGTCATTACATTCCCATAAATCACTTCCTGTAGCTGCTGACGGCTTTTATCAGATCTAACCTTTTCGAGCTTCTATTAGCACACTAACATTTTCAACTTTGACACACGTGCAGTTTACAAATTCTGCAGCTGATTAACTCTGGACAGAAGCTCACTGGGATCATTGTCTTCAGGTTGGGTGGAAGCATTTGGGTCTCAGCTCAGACACTTCCTTAACAGTCCTGAAATCTCAACGGATATAAGGAGTTGGGCTGTGGGTTTGCTAAGTGATTATTTGCTGCTGGGAAACAAATATGAGCAATGCTTTATTTTCCATGGAACAAGTGATCTAGAAAATTGCCAAGAAATTAAAAGAAGAATTAGAAAACAAACCTGGATGATAAGGGTTAAATTCCAATGCAGTGTATGTTTCTGCTTTAAATTTTTTTTTTTTTGGGTGGGCAGTCAAAAGTAATTACTGAAATGATTTCTAAAGACATTTTAAAGTACGCAAAGCAAAAAGAAGCTAGATAACTATTCTTGTTATGAGAACTATGTCCCCCCCGCCCATAAAACACAGTTTAATACCGATGAGACCATTTCAGAGAACATCATGAAGAAATGTTGACTGAAACGGAAGTATCCAGTTGAACTTTGCTGTAGACTTCCAGGAGATTATTTTAGGCAATTCAGTCAATTCAGTTGCAAAGAGGAAAATAAAACATGTACCTGCTGTTGTTTTGTTGTTTGTTTTTGTTTTTCAAGACATAGTTCCTGCATGTAGCCCTGGATGTCCTGTAACTCACTATGTAGACCAGGCTAGCTGCAAACTCAGAGATCCATCTGCCTCTGCCTCCAGAGAGCTAGGATTAAGGCATGCACCACCATGCCAACTTTTTTTTTTTTCTCCAAATCGGTTGTTGAAATTATAAAGACCTAACATGCAAAAAGTGGTATAATTTTGCTAACTCTATAACTGTAACAATGTAGACAAGAGAAGATCATGCTTTCATAATCATTTACATTTTAGCTGCCCTCCTCTCTTGGTGCAAAAAATCAAAGAGGACAGCTGACCTTGACGGCCAGGGCTTGGATGACTGCCACAGGGCTGTGCTGAGGTAGAATGTGTAAGTCAACATACACGAAAACAGTAAGCACCTAAATACATCTCAGCAGATGTTCTTGAGGGCTGTGAGAGTATCAGAGGGACCCATCTTAACAAAACTGCAAGTGATAATGACATGAAAACAATGCTGAGCTTGAAAGAAAGACTAATGCTGGTGATGCTAGACAGACAGGACAAGCCGTGGTGCTGGCTGTTTGGCCACTGGCTTGGTATTTCAAACAGCACGAGTTTTGGTAAGTACCAGCCATCAAGCCTAAGCAGATTGCTTCTTGTTGATAAATGACAAATCTTAGGAAAAGAGTGGGGATGGACAACTTTTTCTAGCATCATGTCTCATATAGCCTCCTAGTGTCACATCTAAGGCCTAGCCATGACAAATTAAAAACCTCTTTATTTCACTAATAATATCACTCATCACAGGAGCTGGGCAGTCACACTTTGACAATTCAAATGTAAATCCTGGTCTGCCTATGAGGACTCGTGACAAAGGCTTATTTATCATTGAAAACAAAGGGACATGACTTCTTGGTGTTTGTATCAAAGACCAGTGATGGATGAGGACAAGCTAATCAAAAGACAGGCTAGAAAGAACACAGATGTTTGCTACTTTGATTACGAAAAGCCAATTCACCTCCCCCCATCCCGTGCTGCCCAGTGTGGACATTTCAACTTGTTTTAAGGAAAAATTTCAAGCAGACATCTAGGCCTTTAACAGATAAGGCTCTTACAATACCAACCCCAGCCCCAGGCACAAATTATAAAAGCAGAAATTCTCCAAACCCAGAAAAGATAAAAATACCAGAGTCAAAGCTCCTTAGATAGAACCCATAGAGACTTCCAGAATTGGTACTATCCTGCTCAATTACTTTCAATCTGGAAAATGAACGGGGGAGGGGGGAGCCTGTTTCCATCTGGCATGTTTATAAAGCACACAACTGTGAGCCACAGTCAGCCAGGAGCCACACACATGCAGGTTGGAGAGTATCACTGCTTTCATTCTTGACCATGGTGTCACTGACTTTTGCTTCCAGTGCTTCTCAAGCGAAAACAGATTTACGAATAACTGAACATATTTAAAACTTAAAACATAATTAATCTGGGAGATGTTTTAGCACCCGGCATCATTTCGGGTGGTGGGAGCAGCATTAAGAAGAGGTATTCAGAACTGGGCTGTTGACAGCACCTTCTCCCACTCCACTGATGAAGAGCCATCATCAGGGCCGCCTAATAGAAATCCAATTTACAAGGCCCTGCTCATTTGAGTGCCTTTCAGGATGCTCAGGATTGGTAGCCCTGCGCTCCTGAAAATGAACTCTGAATCTTCCAGAGCAGCGCAGCTTCCACACTGTGTCCTGGAAAGCCATCACTGAAAGGTTACCTTGAAGAAATGAGGATGGTGGGAGAGGTCTAAGAGCGGGAATCTCACTTGTAATTGATGAAGTCTAGGTTGATCTTCCTCGACATTTTTGTAAGCCCAGAAGTACACCTGTTGATATGCTTTGATCAGAAGTTTGACAAACACAAAAGAACCCTCCCACAACCCATATAAAGACATACAATGGGCAAACAACTATTTGTGTACTTCAAAATAATTAGGTTAACTGTGTTTCCCCTTTTGTCAGGATGACCATCTTATAAACACGATGGTTACACCAAAGTCATATGGTTACTCTCCATCACCAACACCATCTATTGCTTCCTATATGGAAAATATGTGTCTAGGTCAATGTGTCACTGGTACAGGACACAAGCAGCATATTTGTGTCCAGGTGCAACCTGTCATGCTGTCATTTTTCACTGGCTATAGTAACTACCACTTCTACTCGCAATAAGCATACCTCTCCTGAAGCACAGTCGTGCTTCTCACAGAGAGAGACGTTAGCATCTGAGTTTTTCAGAGGCCTTAGCACTCAATATATTAAGTGGTATTTACAGAATAACAAAAACCTTTCACCTTTTGGCCCATGTTATGAAAAATTTACCGGATGCTTAATATATTTAATATTCAGTAACATGAGAGAATAATTTTTATGCAACTCTGATAGTTAGAAAGATAGATAACTCAATTATTAGATCATCTATCAAAATATTCAGATGTGCAAGAGGCTACTAAAAAGATTGATGATGGAGAAAGTCCACTGATTCTCCAGCCATCATATTCATGCATTTGGCCAGACAACATTTTTCGCTGCCTTCACAAGCAAGCTTCATTACCCATCACTCCACTGAAAAGAGTTTATTATGAGGCTGCCATTTTGGCAAGACTATTATTTAGATGATAAATGCTGAGGGGAAAAAAGTATGTCTACTTCTTTCTTTTTCTTTCTTTCCCTTTTTTTTTTTTTTAAGCAAAAGATGAGCTTTTCTGACAGATAAAACAAACAGCATCCACGTTTCTAATTAAGTTAAATTTGGCAGATACAAATATAGGTCAGTTAAAGCTACGATGTTATCTTCTGTCTGAATTTTACCCTTAATTTGTAAAATGTAAATTAACTAATTAGAAGAGAAACAGCATGATTAGTGACAAAATGCCTCTGCTGGGCCTTTGCTTCTTGACATTTATGATCAACTATAATGAATTATTACTTTTAAAAATAATTGATAAAAATTTCCCCCTCACAACAATGAAGAAAAAAAACAAAAAACAACTAACTAAAAATTTATGAAAGCAGGCCAGCCACCTGGCAGTGTGACAGAGTCTGTGGTGTAAGCTTCTGAGGAAGAGAGAGAGATAGAAGGTTGTAATGCTGTAAATAGTTAAGTTAATTTCTGCCTCTGCACCTGCAGGTGAATCTGAAGAAAGACATGTATAGACATTTAATTACTAATAAAGGCAATTAAAAGATCATTCCTTCTACTAGAAAATGTTCATCTTAAGCTGGACCCCTCTATACTTCGTTCGGAATTTCTGAATATTTAAGTGATTAGTGAGAAGAGAAAAGGGTGTTACATGCGGAATTCTTAGAAAAATGAAAAAATTGGCCTCTTGAGTCCCAGCAAGAAAACTTGGCATTGTGAAATGTAATTAACCCTCTTAATAGTAGAGTGAGAAGAGTTGTTCATTTATTCCCACTCTCTGCTATGAGAAGTGTATGAACAATGTCAGACATAAATGTCAGTTAAGAAGCTACATAAAATCCTGAAAGGGACAGGCTGCTGGGTGGCCCCCACAGCTCTGCGCAGGTAGAGGAGGATCAGCTGTCAGTCTCGCCTACAAACTCAGATATCTGTTTGCTCTGAGCAGGAGATACCAGGGAAACAAGCTGAGGCCTTTCTATCAGGTGGGCAGAAGGAGAACATGCCTTGTCAGTGGGGAGCAGTGGTTCCAGGGACATGAAGACGTTTGGAGTGATGGGGAAAATAGAACGAAAAATGGCTCTATCAAAATAGATGGCTGCCCGGGTGCTACTAGGCAAAACAAGAGAATAATTAAAGCGGCTCAACGCCTCAATCTTCCGGTTCTAATTTTAGTTATTCAAACACTTAGCATGGACAAAAGCATCTTAGTTTCATTTAGCCGACAGTTAACACCTTTTGGGGAAAATCTTTTTGATACACTGAGCACCAACCATTTCCTCCCCAATATTATGACAAATACATAAAATGTCCTACGAGAATGCCCCTGCAAGGTGCACTCTAAAGGCTCAGAGGGTGCTGGTGGTACACTTGTTTCATATCGACCAGTTGTGGAGGCAGCAAGAGTATCTCTGGGGAAAGCTGAGGACTTTAATAAAAGGAGTTATTAATTTTGTATTTTACAAGTTCATTAATGGTAAATAGTTTTCCTGTCTTCATAACACCATGGTGTTAAAGTAAGACCTAATGTGGGTATTCGTGGAATCACAACTCTTTCTCACTCTTTTGGCAGAACTTGGGCCTCCACCCCACTCCTCACCTTTTTAACATGTGATCGACCTACAAAGTAATTACTTCCAAAGCTTCCTAGCATTTGTCTGTGGCCATGAGCCCTCAAACTGTGGCTTCTATAGCAGAGATAAAGAGACTTTATCTTTATATTATAGCTACACATTATAGCATACAGGACTTATTTGTTTCATATTAGCTATTAACACTCCACTCACTTTGTCATTTTGAAAAACTAATTTAATTTTTAAAATTAGGAACATTAATAGTTCCAGGATAAGTTTTCACTTTATGGAAACTGGAAAAATAAAAGAGCAAAAGAAATTTCCAAAGTAATCATTTACGTCGTTGAATTCTTGGCTCTGTGTGGAAGGGGGCATTTTGCATATGAGGAGTGTGTTCTCTCTGATGGAAGAGAAAGGAAAATGGGAAAGCAGTAAGCGTCAGGTATCCCATCCCAACCTGAGTCCCTGGGTATTGCAGGAAGGTCATACCCTTTCGGCATTGTACCGGCGTGTCAAAATACATCAACAAACCATCACACTGCAGGAAGAAGAATGACCTTTCAAGGCCTTTATGTTTGGTCTGTGATGGAGCTTTGGATGCCTGGTATGCACGAATGGTTTTTCTAGCTGCTTGACAAATGCAACTCCCAAGGCTGCTTTCAAATGTTGATTGCTAAACGCTGCAGGTTCGTACATTTTGGTATAACTTTCAAATGCACATAACTCACAGTGGGAAGAGAGGAGAGGTTAACTACCCCAAAGTGAGATTCGATGCAACTAGGCAGAAATGATTTTATAAACGTTCAGATGCGAGAGAGATGGCAGTTGGGGGGAAGCAAGTTTAATAATTTTTTAGCTGCTTTAAGAGTCATCAATACTGCTAATCAGTTCCTTAAACTTTATTATTGGTGCCACATTGTACTTATTTCCTTTCTACCCATAACCATTAAAATAAAAACATTTCTTCCCTCTGTGAAAAATCACAGCATTGTAGATTGTCCCTAAGTCAACTTGTTTCTTTCCGGCACTGGGGACCCCTATCCCACAGAGCAGTTGCGTTGGGACATCTTTAAACAGCTCAACTTAAGTGGCCGCTAATGTACATTATTTTCCACTTTTTAACTTTTTGATAACATTATTATTCCCCCTACCAAATACACTAAAATCTCCACATTATCTTTTTCTTATTCCTTTCATATAACGTTTTTATTGACATTGTGTGGTACTGATGATATGTGCCAAGTTCTATAAATTCCATTGCTACCGTTTCTTGGTCTTACACATTCCCTTTCTATTTCCATTGTTGCCACTGTAATTTGGGAACTACCAAGTTATTTCAATATGGATGACAATATTCCCCTATTCTCAGCTTCGTATCCATCCACACTCAGCACCGCTATAAGAAAATCCATCCAAAATCACTAACTGGTCACACCATACTTTCAGTTCAGTGCCTCCCTGAGCTTGCTCTGTGCTTTTGACCTGAGGACTTAGTCACTTAGGTACTGACTTTTTATTTTATTATATCTATCTATCTGTCTATCCATCCATCCATCCAACTGTCTATTTTTGAGACAGGGTTTCACTGTATAGTCCCGGCTGCCTTGAAGCTCACTCTGTAAAGCACACTGGTCTCAACCTCACAGAGCTCTTCCTGTCTCTGCTTCCTAAAATGCTGGGATTAAAGGTGTGCACTCCACCATCCCCAATGTTGAAGTTCTTACACGACTTGTGGCTACAACTTGGGCATCTCCCTCTCAGAGTAACTATGAGGCCTATGAAACTGTATAAACTAGTGTGTCAGTGTCGCCAGGGATCACTATCAGCTACTTCAATGATGTATGTACATGCTTCATTTTCTGATGAGACTGAATTAAACTTCTTAAATTTAGACTCTGTCCATCACTTTTGTATGCTCCAAACTGCATACCATAGTGTTTCTATGTGGGAACTCAATTAAATATTTACAGAGTTTAAGCACACATGACTACTGCTACCACAGATGACCCTATTTGCTAGAATTTGCTGCAAGTGGAGTTTGTAATGGTGAAAACATTCATTTCATATAAAAACAATCAAGGCAATGGAAGGTCTGACCAAATATTATAGGCTAGTGTGGAGCTCAATATGGTTTTAACTAGTGGCCTGTTCCCCACAAAGCATGGCTTCACTTTCCTAACCAGAATCAATTCAGAGTGCCCTTGCATTATCACAGAGGAAGCCATCCAGGAAGAATAAGATAGAATCTTATTTACATCAGCTTATGAACATTATGAATACTTAAACGATTTTTTTCAGTAAAGAGGCTTTGCTTTAAATCAAAACATTTTTTAAAAGATTTATTTTATTTTCACTTATGAGTCTGTGTGTGTGTGTTTATATCTGTGTGTACATGCGTAAGTGTGTAGGTGACTTAGAGGGTCAGAAGTGGCACTGGACTCCATGGATCTAGAATTACAGGTGGACGTGTGCCACCTAACATGGGTGCTGGGTCCAAACTCAGGTCCTCTGCAAGAACAGCAAGTACTCTTAACTGCTGAGCCTTCTTTTTAGTGTCTGACTGCACTGTTAAATTCACGATCACTTAAATGAGATACTATATATGGTATAAGACTAAGTGTATAGGGGTGAGGGGAGGAGATGACAATCACCATGGCTGCCAGCAACACATAGGAAGGTAATGGGAAAAGGAATTTAAGAAAAGCAAGCAGGGGTTATCAAGTATAGCTGCACAACCTGTGTGAAAAAATGAGGAAGAAGAAAACCAAGTAACGTGTGTGTCAGTCAGTGGGGCGGGAGAGGGAGTGAAATGGGATGGAATTCACACAAATCTTGAGTCGACTGAAGGAATGCAAGACACAGGTCAGGGGTAGCAGGCCTGTGGCTTGTATTAATGCGCATAAGGAATTTGGGGTGGGGGGATTTAACTTATCTTGAGTATGGTAATGGCAAGCATCTGATTCACTCTAATTACTTGTTGACTTGGGAATTCGTATTCTTCTGTGAAAAAGAATGCATACAGCTCTCTGTTTTGTGAGAGGAGGATAAGCTTTAAAAATATTTACAAAAACCTAGAGTTAATATCTTAACAGTAGAGTACCTTCCTCTGAAATGAAGAGCAAAGTAAAGATGTATGTGCTGCCGCTAATCCGTTTTGGGCAGGGACTCTAGCTAGGGCAGTACAGTAACAAAGACGGAATAAAGGAGTGCAGATGAAAAGAAGTCACAGTGTCCACATTCACAAATGACACTGACTGACTGTGGAGGAAAAGCAGCAAAGTATTAATAAACAACTTTTACAATGCAGCGAGGACACAAAACCCATATGCCAAATCAATTAGGTTCTGTGACAGCAGTAATGAACATCTGGAAACCGATATAAAAAAATATTTCCAATAGTATCAAAACCTAACTGATTTCAACCTGACCAGAGAATGTGAGACACATGGGACATTTTTAAGGAAAGTGTCAAAAGATCTAAGCCTCAACCTTCCTAATGCTGTGACCCTTTAATACAGTTCCTCATGTTGTGGTGACCCCCAGCCATACAATTATTTTGTTGCTACTTTATAACTGTAATTTTGCTACTGTTATGAATTTTAATGTAAATAACTGATATGCAGCCCCCAAAGAGGTCGCAACCCACAGGTTAAGAACTGCTGATTTAAATAAAGTTAGAGAATATGTTAATGTTAAGGTCACAACTCTTCCTGCATTGATCTACAAACCCAATAACATTGCCAGCAGGATCTTTTTCTGAGGAATTGTTCTATCACTTCTACAATTCACATGGGAATGTTAGAAATATATGAAGGAAGGAAGGAAGGAAGGAAGGAAGGAAGGAAGGAAGGAAGGAAGGAAGACTGCAAAATAACAGTGAAGGTGGAGAACTCAGAAACTTGCTTTAAAATTATGACATCATCGCAACCAAGACAGTGTAGAACTGATAAAAAGACATATTGGTCAACGAAGTGAGCAAAACGAGAATTCAGAACTAGGTCAGTTGATTTAGCACAAAGTTGAAGTTATAATAAAAAATATCTTTCTGTACAAAGGTGCTGGAACCTGGATTTCAATTGGCACAAAGGAAAATATTGATCTGCATATCACAGTGCACATAAAATTAAGTGCAAATAAATGTTGGCATTATTATGATTGTTTTAGAAGAAAACAGGGGGGTATCTTTGTGACCTTTTAAATGTACATTTATTTTTAGTTTTATTTATGTGTATGTGTGTGTGTGAATGCATGCCACACACATGTACAGATGCCCGCAGGGACAAGGGGAGAGTGTCAGATCCCCTGCAGCTGGCCTTGCCCATGGCTATGAGCTGCGCAATGTGGGTGCTGGGAACTGAGCACAGATGATACGTGAGAACAGTAAAAGCTTTTAACCACTGAACCATCATCTTTAGATCAGAAAAACATTTTCAGATATGTAATTCCAATAGCATGATCCATAAAAGGAGAAAAACAAAAACAAAGAAAAACTGGAGTCACAGAAATTACAAACTTGTTTTCCAAAGACAGTTAAATGAATTATGACAACTCACAAACTGAGAAATTTTTGCAAATCACATATCTAATAAAGGATTGACATCCAGTGCACTGGATAGAAAGCCACTAAAACTTTAAGAAAGTAAACCTATTACAATGAGCTAAATATTTGAGCAGTGATTTCTCCAAAGACAAATTGATGGCAAATAAGTATATAAAAATTCTAAATTCACTGGACATGGTGGCACACACCTGTAAGTCCAGCACTTAGGAGACAGAGGAAGGTGAATCTCTGTGAGTTCAAGGCCATTCTGGTCTACTAAGTGAGTCTAGGACAGCCAAGGATACACGGAGAAATCTTTTCTTGAAAAAAAAAAAATCTAAATTCAGTATCCTAACAATGCAACTAATCTTGGTGAGGCACTTTATGAAAGTATTATAAAGTTGTGTCCAAAAATGACTGAGCATAGCAAGCAATTGGGAGGACAGCAAGTACCTCAGCGTTGTCTATGTGAATGGAGAAA
The DNA here is from genome assembly GCF_030254825.1 of Meriones unguiculatus. NCBI lineage: Eukaryota > Metazoa > Chordata > Mammalia > Rodentia > Muridae > Meriones > Meriones unguiculatus. The sequence goes on from NC_083365.1 coordinate 25,860,932, forward strand.
GATAGAATCCATGGGGCCAACAAATCAATCATTTCATAGAATAAAATACACCCACTGTCTGCACTGCACATTTTATTTACAGGTATTTACTTAAAAACAATGAAGCTATATGAAAGTGTTTTCAATTGTTTATAATACTTATATTATTAATAGGGAAAACTAGAAACTATTTCTTTTCACAGGTTAGTAAAAACAAATAATAGAAGAGGCACAACAATTGAATGTGCTCCAGAAACTACCAGGAATTCAGTGACAGGAATGCACCTTGAAATAACTATTTTGTGTTTTTTAGCAAACCAGACAAAAAGCCGCATGATGGCACACATCTTTAATTCCAGGAGTCAGGAGGCAGAGGAAGGTGGATCTCTGTGGATTTGAGGCCAGCCTGGTCTACAAGGAGAGTTCTCAGACAGCCAGGGGCTGAGAGACCCTGTTTCAAAAATAAACAGTGGGGGAGGGGCATAGGAGAAGAGAGGGAGGGAGGATGGGGTTGGGAGGGGAAAGGGGAGGGGCTGGGATACAAAGTGAATAAACTGTAATTAATAAACACAGACACACACACACACACACACACACACACACACACACACACAGAACATGAATAGCACAGGAAGCCAGGGCAGGGAGGAATGACTGTCTTAAGATGGGAGAAATCTGAGCCTATTTCATCTTAGTGGGATAGAGCCTTACCACTCTCTTCTAATAAAGCCTATCCTTTGATATCACAACAAACAAACAAGCAAAAAAGCCAGACAAAGAAGGCTCCATTAAAATATAAGAAAATAGAAAAAAAGTAAACCCAAATGGAAACTAACTACATTATTTAAAAGAAAAGGAATGAAAGATAATAAAAAGAAAGCAAAAAGAACAATGCTACAAAATGAAAACTGATCAGTTGCAAGTGGCAGCCTGGCAAGAAGTCTCTGAAAAGGATAGCTAGGAAAAAAGATTGGGAACTCTGGAGGGTGATTTCAAGCTCAGCATCTACCACTTGATACTTTCTGAACATGTGTGCTTTGTGTCAATTATATCTGAAAAAATCTGTGTTAAAATTATTTATTAAAATACTTTTTATTTGTAGCAAATTAGAATTCAGAATAAAACAGAAACACTACTCAAACATTTAGACATACTTCCTAATAATTAGTCTCAGCCAACCTTGGATCTCCTTGGATCATACACAGATCAACTTCGTGATTCTGTGGCTTTGAATTCCCTTCAGTTCAGGGGTTACTGAATTCTCTAACTCTTAACTCTCGTTCTGAATACAGCACCAGGCTCTTGAGCAAGGCATAATACCCGGCCTATCCTGTCCACCTACAGTGTGTCTCAAGCCTCACGTGTGGGAGAAGTTTTCAGCGTCAGTGTGGTGTACTCATCAGCCAACAAAAGTGATCTGTCTGACACTTCCCACCAAGACTTATATGAAGCTACACAGTGGAACAAAAGGACATAGGTATAAAATTCACAGGAAGACCCTAAGCCTCACTTGTCATGCGCTCAAGGACAGAACTGGCGTTCCCGTAGAATAATAACACTGCTTGTTCCAATGTGCTGCTTGGAACCAGTGTGCCTCATTGCATTTGGCAGATAGAGGATCTAAATCTGGTTCTTAGTACCCAGGTGGGGTAGCTCACATATGACACCTCAGGCCTCTGTGGGCACTGCACTCACAATCACACACACACACACACACACACACACACACACACACTATCAAAACAAAGTCAAGGCAAGGTCAGTACTTCAACACTGGGGGCAAACTAGCAATACTATCTAACGTTTTCGAAATAAAATAAATTTTCCAGGGTCCAGACCCTATCACAGTGATGAAATCAGTTCTTCAAGAATAAAGCATATAACAATATGGACAAAATGGTTTCTTTCCATGTGAAACAAGGTGATGTTTACATCAATGCCAGCCTGATCTTTGTGCTTATAGAATTAGCTACAGAAAGGGTCTCTGCACAGAAAGGTGCTGGGTTGTTGGCTCTCACTCCACTCTAGTTGTCACTTTCTTTCACGAGACGCTGTAATACCTCTCTCACCTGTCTGTATGTATTGCTAGATCATAATGGCATGTTTGCATTCTTTGATGGCCACTCAATCCTTTCTTTGTTGATTTGGTTTGACATAACATTTTGGAACCCTGCATGACACAGATGAACTCCATTTCATGGGGTCAGCAGGAAGAACTACCATTTCAACACTTCATTGTTCCCTGGGTTTGTGAAACTGGTCACTATGTCTCCCTCAGGACACTGCTCAACAGGCTTAAAGATAGCAATCGGACACATAGGTACCTAAGTAAGTAAAGAATTCCCTAACAGACTTGTTCTCTTTCAATTTAATCCTTTGTTTAAACTCTTCCCAATCTCGCAACAACCATGTCTTTGTTGCAAAACCCACTTGAAAGGCCTAAGACTATATTTCTATTTCTTTGCTCATTTCTGCTTCTAAAGTCGCCATTGCAAACCATGAACAACACTGTGAGCAATGTGCAAACTCCTTGCTGGGGAAGGCTTGTGATTTACATTCCAGGTGCACATGAAATGGTTTCATTGCCCTAGGAAAACATTCTCTTAAAGGTACTAAATACACAGAAAACACTTTCCTCATCTTTATCAAATATTTTGAGGTTGCTCTGGCTAATAACAGTGTCCAGCACTTGTCAAACAATGGGATGTCAATATTTCACAAGCAACTCCACTATGAGAGATGGAAGGCAAATTATTATACTTTACCTTCACAGAAGTCCTCTCCAGCACATTGGCTAATTATTAGTCGATCTGTCTCTCGCTGATGACTACTTGTTAGTGTCCCGCAGCAGCGCCTTCTGAGGCTGCCGTAATTGAAGGTTTGTGAGAGCTTCTATTGCTGTGGCACAAACTCCAACTTACGACAGATGTGATCAGCCTTGCCTTTAACAAGACTGAAATAACTGGAAATCTGTGATTTGACTAATTGCAGGCTTCCAAAAAAACTATCTTAATACAGGAAGAACTTGGACCATCCTCTGAAACATACCTTCCTTCCCTGCCTGGCAGCCTTGTTCAAACCGACTCCTCTCAGGTTATCACCGACCAGAGAAAGCAATCACCAGACCATTGAACAAATAACTGATCTTTAAAAAGGCCTGAGAGGGAAGAAATGAACTCAAATCAATTTCTGCGGCAGAAGGTATTAGCTTAGTATTGCTTGTAGGAGAGTAGACTCTCTGGAGCCAAATGTTCAAAACTCTGACAGATGGAACCCGGATGTTAATCTCTGTGAGGTACAGCAATGTGATTAAGGTCCTGTTTCCTCTGGTGTCATCTCCACATGCCTTACTTCTGGGACACGAAAGGGCTTTGGAAGATGCACACGTTGCTTCCTGTGGCACTGTCCCTCAGACCCAGGCAAAAGGGAGCCATGTCAGGAACATAAGCTTAGATGATGCTCTGGTTCTATTCTGGCTGCATCCAGTTTACACAGTGAGGGTTCTACAGGGCCGAAGGAGCCTGGCCTCTGTCTCCCAACCCCTTCTAGGTGCTACTCTATGTTTTAAAGACATCAAAATGTGCTTAGTGGCGAGCCAAAATACCCCTTCTCTACGGTCAACCACTGGAGTGCACACCTCTGCCTGAAGGCAAAGGTTTGTGGAAATGTGCACGGGTTTATGCTGTGCATGTTGGGTTATGACTGACACCTTTCCAGGTGAAGTGAAAAAAAGACAGGGTAGTAGGACCACCTATACCCACACTGCTACAAACAGAGGGATCACATGGGAATTCTTAACACAAATCTGAGCTTGTAAGTCTTCATGCACAATAGAATATTTTATTTCGGGTCTGTTAACTTGATGGGTAGCTGAAACTTGGACATGCAGGAAACAGGCTTCCACTCATCCCTTGCCCTTGACTAGTCCCCTTCCCCCCTTCATTTCTAAGGAAATTATCAGTTGTTCTCTATTATGGGCTTTTAAGGCATTCCATTTCAAATTTAAAACCAAAGAAGTCTGAAATTCCAGGAAAGGAAAGAAGGTCATATCCATGTAAAGCTTGATGGGGAAAACCACATCTATAATCTCAGCACTCAAGAGGCTGAGGTAGGTGGATTACCATGAGCCCAAGGCCAGCCTTGGCTACAGAGTAAGATCCTGTTTCAACAAAACAAAACAAACAAAGCCAACAACTACAAATATTTATCTCAAAAACCTTACAAAATGCACGTGCCATGTGTTACTTTTCATTGCCCACCTTAAAAATCATATAAAAACATTATAATACTTCTCTTAAATAGGGCTGTAATAAGCTTGTATATCCATAAAATCCATAAAAATGTTTTAGAAAACTGAGACATTTCCCACTGTCCAGAGGATAGTATTCTCAAGATAAAAAAAAAATGGATCAATTATGGTTTAATGTCACTATGTCTTATATAATCTGTAATGGTTGATTTTAATTATTCTTGCATGGTAAGTAGGGGTATACCCATCACGCAGTCATGCAATGACTAATGATCCTCTGATCACCTACCATGTGACAGGCATTCTGCCAATCTCTGAGCATTTAAAGATAGATAAAACAACAAGATAGCATTAACTCAAAGAGGGTGACAAGCAAACAGCAATTATAATGTTTGATAACCACTATGGAATCATCAGCACAACACAGGCAGGAGTGTCTTCGCAAAAGCACCCAAGTTTCCTAAAGAGATGTCATCCAAGTTGAATGCTAAAGTTAGCTGAAAAGTTTATGTGTCAAAGAAGGCCATTTAAACTGTCAAATTCCACCATAAAGTGATATACCAGAGAAAGACTGAGGAGGATTAATATCTGTTGACTGCCAGTACATATGAAGTGCTTTGCAAGCACTAAATAACTGACTTTTACAATAACAGGGTAAGAAAAGTATTAATGATTTCATTATATCGAGGAGAAAAGAAGGGGTTCTGGAGGATGGGAAGGCTTTTCCAAAGCCTGAGACCAGCATAACCTAGATTCAAGACCAATACTTCTTCCCTAACTTCAAGGAGAACTACGTTGAAAGATTAACGTCAGGCACATAGAACCTTCCTCACTCCTTCCAGCCAGCCAGCTTAGACGATCTTTGAAAAGCTTCATAAAGCACACTTTTAAAATCAATGCTCCTGATGACAGTGTGCCTGAAGACAGCAGGACTGAACCTGTGAGTAAGTGTCATGGTCTTGATCAGCAGTTATTGGACATTGGTTATCATAGCATCTGGAACTCTCTTTGTCAAGCATTTTATTCTCTCACTCCTTTGATGGGCAGTATGGAAGAGCCAATTACAGAATCTGGCCTTCAACTGCAGGATTGCTTTGTTCCTCTACCTGTCTTCTGATCACTAAAGTAGACTTAATGAGCCAAATTGTTTAAGAGCTCACTTCATGATTACAGAAAGAGGAAGAGAAGGCTTCTGAGTGTTGGTTGCATAAAAAAACTTTTTTTACCAGGACTCTACAGTTTGTGCTTGTATTACGGTCCAAATGCTACTTCTCAGGGGCTCAGTATTTGACTTGATTGAGGCAGAGATGGAAGCAAGGTGAGGAATTAAACAAGGCTCATACACAAGTAGGGGTGGAAAAAGCAACAACTGTTCCTCAGAAAGTATATGTTATTTTAGAAAAATGATTGCACTGCAGAATTTAAATCTCTTAAGGTGAATTAAGGTAAGACAAATATCTAAAGTTTGATATAAAAGCAATGAGAGACAAGACATTCCAAAAGAACAGTATAAAGGGGAATATGCTCTTGAAAAGTTTTCTATAGTAGATTGTCACTACTTTCTATTCATTCATTCATCTACTCGTCTATTCATTCACTCACTCACTCTTTCATATAGGGCTAAAGCCCTGTGAGGAAGCAGGACTGAAAATTGTACTTCTTAGATTGGGAGGTCAAGGAGGTCCTTCCAAAGATGGGAAATGAGCTAAGCTCTGAATGTCACAAAGTTAAGTGGTGATCCAAGCAAAGAGACTTCCAGGCAGAAGGATGAGCCAGAGTAAGGGTTTTCAGCTACAAACAAGGATTCAAGGGAAACCAAGAAAATGCGAGTGACAGGAATCATAAAAATAAGAAGGACTATTAGCACAGAGGTGTATGTATCTATAGCTAGGCTGGGAGGGAGGGCCGATCACGCTTCCTGAGTACCAGAGGGGAATTAGCATTTTATTTTAAATGTGACAAGCAAGGCACTGAGATGTTTTGAGCAGGGAAATGACACAATGTAATTTATGTTTTCCAAGACCGAGATATGAAAAGCTGGCCACAGGGCTGTAAGACTGGACCTGTGGAAATCAGTTTTGAAAGCCAAAGTAATTGCCCAAGAGATGCTAGCAGGTGCTGGGGCAACAGCAGGTGAGGCGGTAATAAATACACAGTCTGAGACTCTGTGAAAACAGAGATAATGTAGCTGTGGTGAAACTTAGATGCCTGAACTGAGCACAAATTGTGGCAACCATTAGTTGCACTGAAGAAGAATGGAAGAATAACACAGTTGAAGGAAAGAAAAATGAAGATTAGTTTTAGGCACGCTAAATCTGAGACACATAGTAGGTATCATGAAGGGACAGGCAGAAATTCATTCCAGCTAATGTTAGGTCTGGGAGTCAACATTAAAAGAGACCACTAGAAAGGTAGCAAACATAAAGTGCCACATGACCCAGTAAAATGTCTGAGGGACGACTCATGCAATAAATGTAGATAACCCTGTACCCAGAGGCCAGGAAGAACCAGTGAAAAAGAACAAGAACAAGGAAGGCGCTGGCATGGAGAGGAGAAACACAAAAAGAAAAGACAGCATGGAAGATAAGCAAACCAAATGTTTTAATAAATAGGGAGTGAATGACCAACTCTCAAAACAGTTGAAGCCTGAATAAAAATACTGTACCAAGAAAGAATATGCTTATAAATATGACAACCTACAAACAAGGGGTTAAGCAATTACTGGTGTGGGAAAAATGAAGTTATAAAAGAAATTGTCTTAAGATGTGAACTGAATGCTCTTACATGAAAGTCCAGTCATTACCCTGAAAACAATGTGACAATTAGACAAACACACACACACACACACACACTGGGTTTATCCAGATACCAGCCACCTTGAAAGGCTACTTTTGAGAGATTTTCTCCTACTGCTAAGCAGGTTATCACCTGCTCTATGTGTCATGTTCACAAAATAAGAAAACATCAGGATCCCACACATTCACAGATGGCTAATATTTCTTTGGGTCAAAATGGTAGGCCACTGGTAAAACTGTTCTGATCACTGCATTATTCTGTTTGTTTGTTCTTCTTTTTCAAGACAGGGTTTCACTGTGTAGCCTTGGCTGTCCTGAACTCGCTTTGTAGACCAAGCTGACCTCGAATTCATAGAGATCTGCCTGCCTCTGCCTCTCTGAGTGCTGGGATTACAGGCATGTGCCACCGAGCCTGGCTAATTTTTGGCATTTTTTTTAAGTTGAGCTTTCTTATTTGAAATTGATCGTCTATTTGTTCTTCAGAAAACATGTGACCAGTACCAGAAAGGGGACATCATCTTAATGCAGTGATTCACATGATCAATTGTCTTTAATCCTTTAGTAACCTAAGCTTCAGCTATTTGATTTTCTTGTCATTGCTTTCCCTATACTATCAAAAACGATGTTTCTCTAGTATTTCAAACTCATCAAAAAAATCACTAAAAACCTAAAATTCAATTTGCCACATTACTGCTAATTTGAATAATGGCTGAATAAAACACAGGAAACGCTGAAGCAGCATTGATTTCTAAAACATTTTGCACTTTCCTCCTCCATCCCTGTAAAGTAAAGCTTGGATGCTACGCACAATTACACAAGAAAATCAAGAAGGCCATTACATTCAGCATTTTGTCATGATCACTGTTACCATGGCGAAGAGTAGGCGTAGTTTAGCACAGCTGCCATGGGCGAGATCTGCTGGCCTTTTGTAAAGCTGAGTAAGAATATAATGCCAAATTCGATAGCCTCCCACCCACACCCTACACTGCTACTCGCAGATGCTGCCATCTCCTTCCTTAATGATCTGGGCATGTGTCATCTTATGACTGTATTCTTACTGTTGACCAATGACAGAAGAGCACAGTTAATCTAGAAAGGTCGCCACCCGACCCACCTCTTGTTTTCGTGGAGGAAAACACATGGTATGAAAACAGGAATGTGATCATAAAGAAACCGAAGATTCAACAGTTGCACTGCAGATGACAATGGCATTATGTTACAAACGGAATAGATGGGGGAGAGGGATAAACACAGGCCTGTGATAACTAGCAGAATAGAATATTATCTCCTTTCTTTGTCAGTTTAGTTATCCATACAATGGGGATACAAATAACTTCCTGGGCTGGGGAGATGGCTCATTGGAGAAGGTATTGCTACACAAGTGTTTGGATTGGAATTCAGATGCCCAGGACCTAGGTCAAAGCCAGGCAGGCCTGATTGCTGCCTGTATCTTAGCAACTGGGAGGCAGAGATGACACCCCCAGGACAAGCTGGAATCTGTGACCTCTAGTTTCAGTGAGAGATCCTGCCCCAACAAGTAAAGCAGGGAAGAGGTGAGTTATTGTGAAAGACCACCCAGTGTAAATTTTGGGCCTTCATACCCACACTCACACGTATGTATACATACCTGCACACACTGACAAAAAGCCTTGGACTACAGACATGCCTACACACATGCTCGCACCCCCAATGCACATGTAACTTCTCTGCAAGGATTAACTGAAATAACTTCCAGGTCCAGGCACACACATCTGTGCCCACCTGCACCCCTTTAATTGTGGAGATTTCCGTCTCATCAAGATGGTTACTGAAACTGGTAGGTAAGCTGTTACTATTATAATATAAATCATTTTCTTTTTTCATATGGTTTGGATACTGTCTTCAGAGAACTGAGAATAAATTAATTTTTATGGCCTAAAAGGAAGCATAAATTCCACATCAAAAGGATAAAAATCCAGTGTCTATATCATATTATGCACCATAGCTTGTTATCCGTATTTTCAGTGACACTAATATAATCACTGTAAAGCAGGAAATACACTCTACCAGTTTTGACCTTAAGCACAGATTTTAAGTTTTTAAAAAAATGAAGCAACATTATGAAAGCAGAGAAGTTTAAATTATCTGAAATGAATACATTAATCAGAGTCTCTATTTACTAGGGAAAAAAGGCTTCTAGCATTTTTACCAGCTAAACAAAATATTTTTTTCTAATGAGACTTCAGCTGAGTATCGTTTATCTTAAGAGAAAAATAATGGGACCTTACCTATTCCAGTAGCTCCAGAACTGGCCATGCAGGTAGGCGTGGTGGCTACATTCATCACCAAATGAGGCTTTGCTTTCAATCCAGTGAATTATGTGCCCTTCCACGGCTAAGGGACAAAGCATTACTAATACACAGTGAAGGAGAGGGAAGATTGAAAATCCTCAACTATGCGCTGGCCTCTCTATGCTTCACATTAATGAGCAGGGGCTTAGCCTCTGCCATTCATTGTGGGCGTAATTATAAAACAACACGTTTGTGTGAGTCCATCAGGCCTGATGGGGCCACAATTTCATCCCGTCACCCTCACCCATCCTTCAAAACTCCCTTTCTTGATGCTCAAGATGCTGTCCTGAGGCTCGACAAGTGACATGTCAAGAAAACCTAAGTATGCCTGGCTGCCTGGCAAAGCTGCATTTTAAAAACTCAAAATTTATAGAGAAATGAATTGAAAACGGCATCTCAAACATGCACTCAGAAGGCATCGCTCATTCCTCAAGTATATGGGAAAGTTCTGAGGCAGAGCCTTACTCTGAACAACTGTAATCTTTTCCGAGATTACCCATTTTGACACAGTGTTACAATGATAATCTACTCTGAAAACATTTGGTAATAGTAACACTTTAAAGAAAATATTCCCCTTCTATACACAGATGCGTATACACAGAAGCTCAAGGACTTACCAACTGGCACCTGTAAAATGAAGTCTGGTGTTTTGTCATAGCCCTTCGCACGGAGCTGATCTTCATCTGCAGGAAGAACAAACACTATCATTTATTACAGCACTCCATTAAAAAGACAGCAATATAATTGCTTTTCTTTCTTAAATATGTGTAAAAATTACTAATGCAGCCATACGTGTCTTTCTTATGTGTGCAGTGCCGTGTCAGAATAAATGAATTTTCTTCCCAAATCTGAATCAGAGATACAAGAATGCTTCTTTGTCTTTTTTTGCATTTTTATGTCTTTATTATAAACATCATTATTCCCTGCTGTCAGGAGCTACCTTTTTTTTTTCTTTTTTGGTAATTGAAAATTCTGAAAATAAATATATTTACTGATAGAAAGTAAAGGGATCCGCAACAATGGAAGTCACCAGTGTCAGCAGTCAATATTGACAGTTTACAATAAGGCAGAAGCAATCAAGAAACTGTAGTTTAAATTAATAAAATTATTCCCATACACAAGGAAAGGAGAGAAAAGTAAGAGGGCCACAATTGGTTGTCTTGCTTAATTCTTTAGGTATACAACTGTTTCTGGCAACTGAGAGTTTGATTGGCCTGACTTATGTACATCTGAAAAGAAAACAGGCTTGAAGATGTTTTTCCTGTCTTTTCAATTTCTTCTGTAAGTATTAATGGCCCTGCTGGAAGAGAAAGCAGGGAAATGGGAACCCAGATAAATTTGGAAAAACTAGCAAGGTGCTTGAGAAAACAACAACAGTACAAAACAAAACAACAACAACAAAACCCACCCAGTATTTTCTAAATGCTGTCCTTGACTCCGAAGGGCAGCACAGTGTGATTTCTGAAATGGAGAGTTCTCCATTAGATTCTGGAGTGACCTGGTCATTCAATTCCAGCCTTGGCTTTCTGTCTTCACCCAACCTCAACTAATGGCCCAACCAAGTAACAAGGAAGGCCGAGTGGTCTCTTAACACCTACTGGGCTGTTGACATTGTCATGCATCCCATTGGCCTTCCTGCATCAACTTTGATTAAAATTAATGGCCCATTCCCAGTGTTGGGTAGCTTATTTCCAATCCATTTGTCAGCCCAAGACAGTGGTTTCATGGCCAGCTTTGAGAAGCTCTGCTTTAGAGCATTGTCGTGCACATCCTGAAAGGTCAGCATTTTAAACATAAATAAGCGTTTAATGAGAAGACATTCATTAAAGTAGATATCGAAGTGGAACGCTGTTAAAAGTTGGTATTTTTAGTCAGATTTAGAAGGCAAAATTCAGAACGATTCTCCTTCTTTGAAATTAAAATAAAACCTCAAGCTGTTGAAATAATGAAATACAAATCAAACTAATGTTAATTTTAAAACAAAAAAAAATATTTGAAATTGAGCTATAGAAATGAAATGGAAAATTCCCTACCCTTTAACTGTACTCTGACTATGAAAACTTTAATGGAAAAGATATTTATTCAAATCAACCCCAGTGTTTGGAGTGATGTTTCAGATAGGTGATGAATAGGTAGATTTAAAAGCTGGTTGACATTAAGAAAAGACAGCAATATTTCATTAAGACTATCCTAATTTCATCAGTCTCTGTTGATGTTAAAATTTGTTTCAGAAAGAAAAATGATTGTTTCTAACAACAGCTCAAAACAAAACTTCGAAGGTCACCAAGCAATTCACAAGCACAGTAAAACCCCTTCAAAAGCTGACGCACACTGCAGGCTGCAAATTACCCATGCAACTGCATGTCTTCTCCAGTGTGAAAATCTGACATCCCAAACCCCAAACCCAAACCTACTAGATGAGGTTAGGGAACGTTCCCACTGTCTTGTAGTAAACTCCAAAGGACCAGGGGATGAAGTCTGTCGGGACGTCTGTCAGCCTTTCTTCCCTCTCTTCTCTGCTTCCATGCTCTCGGTATCCAAGTTGATCTGACAGTAACTGTGCCCAGCAAACCATCTCCAAATCTTAGTCCTTCCCAGTGTTTCTTCTAACAGGTTATTCAAAACATCCGAAATGCCCTTTACTTTACCCACTAAGCGCTCATTGCCACAACATCTCCATGTCATACCCCCATGGAGTGGTGCCCCCTATGTTCATTTCTCCTTCGGGAGGAAGGGAACAACTGGACAAAGTTCAGCGGAAGTAATGCAAGTGTAGGAGGAAGCATTTGTGAACAGGCAGCCCACTGTGCTGGGCCTCATGGGCCAGCCTAACTCTTCCAGCCAGCTTCCTGCCCTTTATATTATGCTTCTTTCTTTCAACTAGGTTCCTAATATTAGAACACTATCTAAGCCTCTGGGTGTAAACGGAAAATCTGATTGGCATGCTCCATTTGCAACTCAGGAGCCTGAAGCTTTGCATCTATTTCTGTCCTTAGTTGTTCTTTCTGCCCATTCTGTGTTGGCTCCTTCGCAGTGATGGTGCCAACAGGCTTGCACACATGACACTGTTGCTCTGAGGATCTGACCCTGTAATCTCCCTCACATGTATTTGATGCCCAGCATATTCTTCACATGTATGTGATGCCCAGAAGAGATACATGAGTTAATGAAAAATACTTCTTATCAATAGTTATGTTTTCTATAAAGCCTATCTAAAGGAGTGATCCTTTCTTTTTCTTCAAATATACTTAACTCCCTAGGCATAGGCAAAGCACAGAGGTAGGGAAGTTGGCCCAAAGTTTGGGGTTTCTTTTGAAATTCCTGCTGTTTTTCCAAATGTCTGAATCTCAGCTCATTGAAGCTTTAGAGGACAGAAATGACCCCCTTTTTTCATACTTTTTTTTTTCTTTCATCACTAGTGTGTTAAGTAACACTTACTTTCTCTGGTCCTTAGATGTGGCAGATTTTTTTCCCACAAACTCACTCTGTCCTGGGGACTATGCTATTACTGGGTAGCCATGGTCACATTCCTACTTCTTATCTGACTATTGATCTGTACAGATCTCTCTTCTACTGCGGACAAGTGTGCAATCTACCTTCCCCAGGAATCGTGTATTTCATAGAGGTTCTTATACTTTACATATGCTTTAGCTAACTAGTTAGGTGGGATTCTTGACTCAGCTGAAGCCAGATTTCGGAAATATATCCTGTCTCCTCAGAGAAAAAAGAAGAGGAAATGATGAGAAATAATACTAGTTAAGAGAGGAGAAAAAGTGAGGGCAATGATCTGAAACAGCACTTTCAGGACACTAGCCCCATCGCTTCTACTGATCTTAGCCAGTGAGCACCACAAGCGGAGAGAAAGACTCTCTGCTCAAGGTGCACACATAATCCTACAGATTCCACAGCTCCTGAACTCACTCACCTCATGGTTTAAGGTTTCATCATCAAAAGACCTATAAGAATATTATCATTTCAAAGCACACTTACTAGCCTTCATAGCCACAAAAATGAAGAATTATTTCACAAAACAGTATTTTTGTGCTAGTAAAGTCCTACAGGCAACTAGTCCCACATGCTAATTTATATATCCCAAAAGAAGACCAGAGAAGTTAAGGTGTCCGTCAAGACTCAGACTTCTCAAATAACGAAGACACTGGAGGAGAACTCATGTCAACCAAGTCATGTTTTGTCCTCACAGACTCTACACCATTCTTAATTCTGTCGATAAGGAAGCTGGATCATTAAGATATTTGTGGAGACGGCGGGATTCTCCTTTTCCTCCTGTGTGGGTTGGTAGGTGGCCATATGTCAAGACACCATTCAGAGGAACCAGAGCTTCAGCACTTCTCTTGTCACTGTATCTTAAAACCCAACAAAAGTGTGTCCACAGAAGAAATGGATGTTCACGTTAAAAACTACCTTTAAATACTATTATTTCAACTGTACAAAAACAACACAGGTCTCTGTTTATTTTTACATCCTCCAGCCTGTTCTTAAGTGATATTTTAAAGGGGGATTACACATGGGTAAAGAACATCGTGAGCATTTCATTTCTCTGGCCTTTGAATTATATCCTTAAAGTACCCAAAATATCCAAAGCAATTAGCTACTAATTACACAATTGCTTTGTTTAAAATAAGGGGCTGAGTTTTCGTCAGAGAACAAGTCACATCTGATACTAGTAATCAAATGCTTAAGAATCATATTTAAGACTACTAAGAAAATGTTTTTAACCTGTACTGTTTCATTAAAATCTTTAAATACAAGATATAAAATCATTTCCCAATTGTACAAAAATTCTGGTTTGCAATACCTGATAATGAGAACTAACACTCTGAAGTGACCCATGAATTGTCAATGGATATAAACTGCTAAACAAAATAACAAAATTATTAAACAGTATATCTCTTCTACTCTAGCATTTCATGTGCTTGGACCACTTTTTCTGAAGCATTCTTAATTCAGTGCTTAGAGCTGTGACTTTGTATGTTCCCTTTTCTTCTGAAGGCATCAATAGGTAACAGCTGTCATTCTGATAGGCAAAGGGTGCAAGGGTGCACAAAACACATATGTAATGAATGAGGAGACTGTCTCACACAGAAATGAAATCTTTACCAAACCCCAAGCTTCATCTCAGCCATGAGTTTCAACCTCTTCCCCCAAAGTCTCTCATCAAAGCCACTAATAAGGACTGCAACTGATGGCTCTGACCTTGTCTTCTGGGGATAATACTAGGGGAAACTGAAGTTTCCTAAATATTGAGAACAAATAGAAGGTCAAGAGCAGGAGCAGTATACACAGTGGCTGGGTAGCCCATCCTGGCTGCCCAATGTTGTGGAGACTACAGACACAAATTGCAACAACAAAGCAAATCATTGAAAATCCTTTTTGGATTCATGCTTCAAAGGAACAGACAAATCAACATGGTAGATGTCTTAGTTAGGGTTTTATTGCTAGGAATAGACGCCATGACCACGGCAACTCTTATAAAGGGAAACATTTAATTGGGGCTGGCTTACAGTTCAGAGCTTTAGTCCATTATCGTCATGGTGGCAAGCAGAAGCATACAGGCAAACATGGTTTTAGAGAAGTTGAGAGTTCTAGATCACCTTAGAGATCTAGATCAGCTGGCAGCAGGAAGACACTAAGACATACTGGGCCTGACTTGCACATCTGAGATCTCAAAGCCCACCCCCAGTGACACATTTCCTCCAACAAGGCCACACTTCCTAATAGTGCAGTTCCTTAGGGGCCATGCATTCACACAGGTAAGTTTCTGGGGGCTTTTGCTATTCAAACCACCAGAGAGAACAAAGGAGATGCCCCAGACAGACTTCTAAGCTGTAATGCAAAGTCTCAGCCAGTTTTTCCTTAAAAAACAAGGGGAGCAAGAAAGTCACTAGCCAGCCTCAAGATCCTATGCCAACCTCAGAATTCAGATGAGTGGTTGAAAGTTAGCTTGTCTCTCCCTGCTCTTTCTCCCTGAAATTACAAGACATAAAAAGAGCCCTTGGTGAGACAAATGTATGCCTACATATACAAATCTGCAAATACAGACAGACCACAGAGTCAACTCAGTAATAAAAGTAAATGATTTGACACCAGGTAAGCTGTG
This sequence comes from Meriones unguiculatus, assembly GCF_030254825.1. Classification (NCBI taxonomy): domain Eukaryota; kingdom Metazoa; phylum Chordata; class Mammalia; order Rodentia; family Muridae; genus Meriones; species Meriones unguiculatus. The sequence continues at coordinate 25,876,403 of NC_083365.1, forward strand.
ATTGTGGAGAATAAAGATGGAAACTGTAGTTAATTCGCTGCAGAGAGAAACGACTTCAGTGGGTAGCTGTCCTGCCTGGCATTGCTATTCCACACTGTGATGGGGCGAGGGAGTCAGTGACTTGTACCCCAGCCACCCAGCTCTGAGTGGACACTGGACCCAGAGCAACTGAGGACACAGCCCTTTCTGTGATTTTTTTTTTTTTTTGACAGGGATTGCAAGTTCGAACAAACTAACACCTGCCAGTAGCCATCTTTGCTTCTTGAGAATGAAGGCAGCATTGAAAAGATCCCAAGGACAGAAGAGAGGGGTGGGTGACACTGCTTTGTCTTCTGAACTCCAGGTACACTAGAAGCAAAGCCCTCTCCTTGGGAACTGCTGGGTCCATATCAGAACCAATCATTCCTTTGTGTGTGCAAGCGTGATAGTTTGTTTGGATTTCCACCACTAACAACCAAAATGGTTTCCAGAAACTGCTAGTGTCCAGAAAAGTAGAAGCCCAGCAAGCATGCTATCTGACCACAGCAATGGCGAGGGGAGGGCTGCTGGCCTGGAGCAAGCAATAACAGCATTACCTTTCTTGGGTGTTTCAGAGAGTGTGTATGTCTGAGCAGCAAGGGTTGTCTATGGTTCCTCTTTCTTGGGGAAGTGTGCACAAGCATATTTGGCGACAGTCCCTTTTCACTACAATGTCTTCAGGCAGGGGGTGGAGCTCCAATTCCATATGTCCCTAATAGCTCATCCCTGCGCCTTTAAAAGCTATCTTCTAACTTTCTGATAGGCAGGCATTTAAGTGGTTGGTTCCTTTATGAACAAAAAAATCTAAGCATCTCTGCTCCCTACAGCCTACATAATCACATTTTATTTCTAGTCTCTTATTACTGCTAACATCTGCATGTGTAAACACCTTAGCACTCTAAGTCTCACCTGCTCCTGCTGTCTATTACTCACCTGAAGTCATAATCCCCTGTTAGTCACACCAAGATCACTGCCCCAGCACAGCACGCTCGGTTCAAGGTGGAGAAGAAAACAGCAGGAACAGATGAACTCTTAGAAACAAAGATACTAATTTCTTTCGGCAAGAGACATCCTTCACTAGGCCTATTTGGCTTTACACATTATACCCTCTTGGAATCTCAGAGAGTAATACACAGATGCTAGAAATGCAGCCTCGTAAAATATGCTGCTTTGTCCAAACATGGGGGAAGGAGTGAGGCAGGGGTAAAGTAAGTGCCTCTCAGGTGTCACTCAAAGTAATTGTTAGTGTCTACTAACAGGGTAACAGTTGCTGGAAAGAATAAACTATCTCCAGAGCCAGCCTTATTAAGCCAAACTTAACAAGAGTTTGCACCCAACAGTGGCTGTGCGAGTGACTAATGAAAGTCCCCTGACCTGGAGACATGCCAAGCTATGCTGATGAATGGTTCATCTTCCGTCTCCAGGCCGAGTTCTTTTGTAGTTTTTCTAGAGGGGCAAATGGTCTTACCATCTCCTCACTGTCACCATTTCTTCCCTATACTATACCGCTTTCTGCCCAAACATCTCAAAGGCCCCCATAAAAGCAAAAACCAACCCCTCCCCTTAAAATAGAGAAAAGATGAAGAGAAGACACAGCACTGCAAAGCACGGTCTCGCGAATCACTTGGAGGCAATTGGGAGGATCACAACACTTTCTGGTCAAATTCTAAGTTGAAAGAGAGCTCTCCCAGTAACTGAACTTAGATGTGGCAGGCAGCTCCTGAGTTCTGAGCCTTTAAATGCCAACCATTTAGTGTTTCCTCTAATTGAGGGACCAGTGGAAAGAACTGTTGATATATACTGAGATCTATAATAAAATTTTCTGTAAGTTTTCATACTTGAGTCAATTTTTTTAAATTTAATTTTTTATATTAATTAGTTTATTAACTTCGTATCCCAGCTCTAGCCCCTTCCCTCATTCCCTCCCAATCTCACCCTCCTTCCCTCATCTCCTCCCAAGCCCCACTCCAGTGAAAAGGGAGGTCCTCCTCTCCTTCCATCTGACCTTAGCTTATCAGGTTTGAGTCAATTTTTAGAAAGCATTATTTTATCTTTCACAATGTCTTCCCATGATGAGCACTTAAAGACTGGTAAGCTCAACAGCGCGCATCAGTCTGGTGAGTCAAGCAGCCATCCGGAAGTGCAGGAGAAACCTGCTGAAAGGGAGCTGAGGAATGTACAAGATTCTATCTATCGCAACTTCAGTACAAAAAAAAAAAAAAAAAAAAAAAAAAAAAAAAAAAAAAGATGTAGCAGTGTTTTCTAACCTCTAAAACTTAACTCTCAGTTTTCAGTATAAAAATAGTATATGCATGCCCCTTTTGGATTTTAGTACAATAAAAATAGATGATAGAATGCTCAAAAGTAAAGTTACACTATTCTCGCAAAGAACCCAACCTTTCTATCTAGAACCCACATGGGGCAACTCACAACCACCTGCAATTCCAACTCCAGGTGATCTGAAGCTTTCGTCCACGATGGGCACCTGCACCCATCTGTACCTACCTACACACATATACATGATTACCAAGTAATTAAAATCAAAGTAAAACAAACAAACAACCCAGTGTATTTTCAAAAATTGTCAAAGTTCATTTACTTCCATTGAGAAGATTCTAAGTGGACATCTGCCCAGTAGGGTACACTAGACAGACACACACTCCGGAGCAGAGACCAGAGCCCCACAAAAGCTGCGCGGTCCTTAACTGATGCGTGTCTTATCTTTACCACAGCACTCAGATCTCTGGCTAACTTGTGGTATAAATACTACTTTTTAGTTGGAGGAGTTAAAATGACTTATTCATCTTTGAACTGTCTTATTTCAAGTACTTCTTTGGATAATATTAAATGGGTAAGTTTTTTTTTTTAAGGCCACAATGTGGTTTATTAAATTTGGATTACTAAATTTCTCAAGAATATTTAGCTTGCTTGCTATATGTTTTTATTTTTAAATTTTTAAAATTTATTTATTCATTATAATTTACTCACTTTGTATCCCAGCTGTAGCCCCCTCCCTTTGTCCATTCCCAATCCTGTCCTCCCTCCCTCTTCTCCCATGCTGCTCCCCAGTCCACTGATAGGGGAGGTCCTCCTCTCCTTCCATCTGGCCCTAGTCTATCAGGTCTCATCAGGACTGGCTGCATAGTCTTCCTCTGTGGCCTGGGAAGGCTGACCCTTACCTCAGAAGAAGGTGATCAAAGAGCCAGCCCATGAGTTCATGTCAGAGACAACCCCTGCTCCCCTTACTAGGAAACCCACTTGAACACTGAGCTGCCATGGGCTACATCTGTGCAGAAGTTCTAGGTTATCTCCATGAATAGTCCTTGGTTGAAGTATCAGTCTCAGAAAAGACCCCTGGGCCCAGAGTTTTTTTGGTTCTGTTGCTCTCCTTGTGGAGCTCCTGTCCTCTCCATGTCTTACTATCTCCCCTTTCTTTCATTAGATTCCCTGCACTCTGCCCAAAGTTTGGCTATGAGTGTCAACATCTGCTTTAATACCCTGCTCGTAGAGTCTTTCAGAGACCCTCTGTGGTAGGCTCCTGTCTTGTTCCTTGTTTTCACCCTCTTCCAATGTCTATCCCATTTGCCTTTTTAAACAGGTAAGTTTTAAAGACTGGATAAACCTGTATGAGCAAATATAATTTCAATAATTACCCCCCCCAGTCCTAGGGAGCCTGGCTAAGGCCTATTTCCTTGAAATTGTTCAACTACTCAGCTAATAGCTACAAGACAAGAAAATTCAAGACAGAATTAAGTCTAGAAAAATGGTACCTAGTTTGCTTTTCTATTGGTGAGAGCAGAGGTTGGAGAAAATACAATGGGTAGAAATTCTACAACAGAATAAAATGTTTCAAGGAAGTAATAAGCTCTAAATTATAAAGAATTAATATTTAAACAATAAGCAATAAGAAAAGCTGTTTTGTAGAAGTATTCTAGATTAGAAGAGGAGGGAGGGATGGAAGGAGAAAGAGAAATAATTTCTGCCTATTAAAAAAACAAAACGAGACAAACATTTACAGTGTCTGCAACAACCGTAAAGGAACAGACACATGAGGCAGAAAAAGTATGGTTGGATTAGCGATCTGTTTATATACTGATATTTTCCCATACTGCCTTTTAAATGATCATCTATTTAAATTTGCCTGGCACAATACTTTGCAGCTAATTAATAACTGAGAAGGTAGAAGTAAAAGAGCAATAATTCTACAACAATATTTCATACAAGACTTGGATTTCAGTGTTTTTAACCATAAAGTTAGTGCTACATTGGAATACTTAGAATGCATAGAATCAACACATTTTTGTATTCTGATGAGGAAATACTCCAAACAGAGTAACCTTATTGCATGGATTTGTCAAAGCTTACTACTATTTATATATTTTTTTAAATATTTTTTTTAGTGTCTTTTTAGAGTACTTTTAGGTACCTATTGCCTCTGAATTGAACCATTTTATCCTCCAGGAAAGCAACAGGCTCCTAAGACTTAGAAAGCTAACAAAAGGCTCAGCAAGTTATTAGACCCACAAAGCCATTCCCACAGCTTATAAAACCAGTCTGGGAGAGCCTCCCTTCTGGGGCACTGACTGTATGTTGTACAGTGAGCTCCAGCATAGAATTTCCGAGGTGACGGTGGGGTGGCCTTTTCTGTGATACAGCTGCCTCTGAGTCACACATGCCTGTAAGGAACTCCAATAAACCCACTGGTTCAAGCATGGCTTTGGCGGAACCCTTTCTTTGGTGTGCCACTGAAGACCTATCTTGTGCGATCAATGTTTGTTCAAGTCACACCAGGCAAAGTCATACTGTAAAATTGGTGCTCAAACAGGGAGTGCCAGAATCTGTGGTGAGTTTGGGGGAGGGTGGTTACAGTCTCTGCAGTGGGGAATGCTACAGTATCTGTCCTTCCTTATGTTGCACAGGGTGGCAGGCAGCATGTCCTTGATGAAGAGTGTCTGTGGGAATGCTCCCTACATGGACAGTGAACTTAACAACATACTGCAATTTCTGAAAGTAGCACATACAGACCAGTGTCACAGCAGGCTGTTGCCCGGCCTTTGTTTTGAGCTATAAAACGTACAACTGAGTCTGAGTTGTTTACTCCAAAAAAGCCTGTCCATGAAAGAACTATAATAAAAAAAAAAAAAGACACAAGTGGAAAAAATAGACAACAGGATGATGTACTGACTTATAGCTGGCAGAATGCAAGGGGAAAAAAGTAAAAATTAGGAAAAGCTTTCCGGCGACCTAAACATGGGACACACAGGAAGAGTCAGATAGGAAAAGGGTGCTCAATAAAAAGGCAGAGTGAAATAGAAGTCATAGAAGACAGACCTCAGGTCTGAGCTTTAATATGGAGGACAAAAAAAAAAAAAAATGCCCAATTCAGCATGCCTATGGTCTAGTACAGCAAACTACAACAAGCTTCTGAACAGCTTGGGTTGAGGAAGCCTTTAACCAGGTAATGGAGGAGTGACCCACAACTCGGTTCGTAAGAATATGTGGGACATGGGACTGAAGACACCAGAACAACTGGATGACAGAACTACCATGCCTCCTTGAGACCAAAGCTGCATGAGCGGCCAAAGGGAGAAAAGCAGCCCCTTCTGGACTGGCTTATGTGAAACACCTGGTATTTTCCAGCGAGGTCCCTGTGAATTCTAGGGGCTAGAGGGCTGGCAAGGCCCGGGAAGCTAAAGAAATTCAGGAATCTGGTGAAGTTGCAAAATCCACAAGGTCCAGGTCATAAAAGCAATAAACAGTTGCCAAAGAGGAGAAGGAGACCCCCTCTCATGCATAGTGTGATCATTGGTTGTACAGAAAACTCTGGGAGGAGGCTTCCCTGAGTCTTCACTCGTCCTGGGATGGAGTTTGCCAGGATGCAGCTGCCTTTGGGTCCCCCATGCTCTTGAAAGCAACTCCAGTAAGCTTAATGGTTTACTGATTGCAATGTGGTTGGATTTGTTTGTTTGGTCTGCAGTCTGTTCCCTACCTAGGGTGGAGAGATGATTTGTTCACATCTCCTTCAAGAAACCTCAAACAACAGATATGTCTTCATCAAGTAATTCCTTGCATATTGCAGAGCACAGTGAAGTATGTGTGACCCATCAAATTCAGTATCTGAGGATTTCTGTACATCACGTGCAATTGGAACAATCACTTGACCGTACGCATTGGCATCTGTAAGTTGAAGTGAGTCTAGTCTAATGTTCCAGTTATCTGAGGTTTTAGATCTAAAGTTAGGTCACATCTGACACTCTCTGCTCGCTTTTCCAGTGTGAGTCTGCTAGTCCTCAGGGAGGAGGCATATGGACTTGAGCTAGACAAAGCAGGGGCCCTGAAGGGACCTGACTGTCCATAGGGAGATGGTGCTGGGAGAATACTATCAGTGAACTCCAAGAAGACAACTACACTGACCAGCAGCTGGATAACTGGTGGATCACACACTCTGTAATATTATCAGAACACTATCATTCAGAAACATACCTTAAGGTGCCTCATAGGCACCCCATTATAACTAGCTCTAAGCTGTTGCCGATTTTATTTTTATTTTATTATGCATTTTTAAAAGGAAATTTATTTACACACGACACTGTTTCCATAGGCTCTATAATTCAGCTGCCCTTCTTATGTGAAAATACCTGGCTGTTTATGCTGCCCAAATTTAGTCACTGGAGAGCACTTTCCTAATTTCTCAACTTTCTGTCTTTAACCTTAATTAGTGAATATTTGTGACTGTTCTGTTATCAGCTTCGGAACACCAACAATCTTGCAATATATCTTACGCCCCTCCCTAGTTGATGAATAAAAACACTAGGAAATGTGTAGTCTAGGTTTTATGGATTTGACTTTCCTTGGCCAGTGTGTTGTCCATTTTACAATAAAATTAAGTAATGGAATATGCTTTCCCCTTTTGTCCCTAAAATTACACTATCAGGTTCTTCATGAGTCTGCTCACTAGCACGATTGGTGTGGATCTTTTGTTAGTTACCACAGATATAACAGAGAAGAAAAATTAATGCTTCGTTGGGTGCTTTATGGTTGCCATGCCCCATTATTACATGGATGTCATTCCAGGTTTTATTTCTAATGATGAAGAGATGTTGAAAGAAATAACATTGTACAGTTAAGATCTCTACTGGGTCACGTATCAGTGCAGACATAGGGGGATTTTGAAAAATCATACTAAGTCTGTGATACCATTAATACTTGGCATGAAAATAATAAAAGCTTGATATTTTGCTTTTCAATAACAGGACTTTCCCATATGAGATGAACATGCCTAACATGAATTTTTCTAAGTATTCTCTTTAATACATAAAGCATTTTATAGACAATATTTCTTTGTTTCTTACTCTCATAAGGCTTAGATTATGGTGAATATCTCATGACACCAAAAGTAATACTCCAACAGATATTAAAGCATTTTTTCAGCCACTTATTCTATAAAATATTAATTGCAAGCCTGTGCATGTGCTGGCTATATAGGGGATTGGGTAAGAGAGCTTCTGCTCGGGTCTGAATCAATAAAAGATACCATGGAGAGCATCAGTCATTAGCCTCTCTCTCGCAGCAGTACAGAGTACCTGCAGGTGGAAGATTAAAACACTGTCTTTAAGTCACAGGACTTGAGCAACACTTACCTAGGAAGGACAGGTTGTTCTTCAGAAGCAAGTCTCTCAGCAGGACTTCATGCTCGTAGCCAATAGCACTGGACATTTCAGTTAAGGAGGCAATATACACAGAAGGGCTTACCTGTCAGGAATATTCGAATGCCAAGTCAATATGTTGAGATGAAGTGGAGAATTACGGTAATTATATACAAGGTTTCCCACCCGGATTACACCTTTGTGGAAGAAAATTTCCTTATGTGTTCTTCCCTCATCTAAATAAGTCAGCAGAATTTTACGTAACATTTACATACCTTCACAAAGATTTATAAATCAGTATGATTTTAATTTCTTTTAAGAAGAGGGAGTCACTTAAAATAATACATTAATTTGTGTTAAAAAAAAAAAAGGAAAGCCCTCTAATTCAACTTAGTACATGTTTACAGAATACTCAGTACATGGAAGTACGGTAACTAACCTGACTCTGCCCTACCAGTTTCCAATCTTAGAGTCCTAGAAACCTGTGAGAACCATTTGCCAGACATCAGCTCTTGCTTCACCTCCAGGGACACAAAGTCTGCTGCCTGTGTGTGTCCATTTTAAAGCATTCAAATGCACACGAACAGGCGTACAGAAACATATAAATTATTCCAATGCTTTCTCTATGGCAAGCATCGTATCAAGTGCTTTAAGTACATTATGTAATTTTTACAAGTAGAAACAGCCTTGTTTTACAAACAAGGAAATAGAATCAGAGAAGGAAACTCACAAAGGTAGTTAATGTGTGGGACAACCAAGGATGAGGGGTTGGGGCCACAGCACAGTGGGACAGTGTCTGCCTAACACTCTTGACAACCTGGGTTCCATCTGTAGCAATGAAGAACAAGCAAGCAAACAAACAAGGCAGGAATGAGCTCTCTCCAAAGCCTGTGTTTGACCACACAGCTTTTCCAAAAGCATCAGAGTTATATAATACTTGCTAATAGTCAATACTTCCTAAGGGCCACATAAGAAGCCTTCACACTAAAGACTGAGACCTTGCTTGAAGCTTCAGAGCAACTCCAAGAGTAGATAATCTTAGTCCCATTTCTTCAGACATGTAAAGCAGGGTGCAAAAATGCCTCGGACTGTGCTCAAGGTCCTACGACTCATAAATAATGAAGCCAGTGGCAATACTTTGAAGCTCGCTCTTTTTTGAAGGAAAGAGACTATACTAAGTCTCAAAGAGTATTACTCTCATGTGGTCCTTCAGTCCTACTGAAAAGTATTTAGAAGAAATAGTCAGGATTACCTCCTTGATTGTCCATCCCACCCAATCCCATAACATCAACTCCTTGACTTAACAGAGAGGGTTATTCTGATCATGTTTTGTGAACACTGAACTGAAATCAAAGGAAACTTACGTATCACTAGTTAAAAAAAAATCACAGAAAATCACTGTGTTCTTTATCAATCGGTTACAGGTGACTAACATTTAGATTCAAAAGATAAAATCACCTTTTATCATGATCTAAACAAGGCCAAAGCCATCATTACTGCTTCTGCCTGTTATTTTCCCCTCTTCCAATGTACATGACTGCACTTATTTTTTTTAACTAGAAATAAAATAACAAAACCTAAAATGTTCAATCACAAAATTTCACACATTTTTCTGAGTTCACTGAAGACATTTGGTAAGTCTCAATATCTCATTACCAGGGTATCCCACATTTTCAAACTAAATTATTTACTTCTTTCCACATAAATGTGCTCTCACTTTTATTGTTGTAAATTATTTACATCTAAAATGTTGAATCATGAAACTGAGGTTACTGATGATAGAGAAGTGAAACCCACAGCCCCTGATCTTCCTGCATCATCATCTCCCCTTGCCTCTCTGTTCAGACCCTTATCTAACAGCTGTAGCCTTGATCCCACTTTGGAAAAAGGAAGTGACTTCTTTCTCATGGAGTTTGCTTGGTGGATATGAGATGCAGAGGAAAATATATGGGTGGGATACCTCTATATCTATAAACAAACAAACACATACATACATATAGTAGGCACCAAAAGAAAAATAAAGCACTCCGGCAATACATCCTTTTTACTACTGTGATTGGAGTTGTGCCATTTTAGTAAGTGATACACATATTCTGTACATGAGTGCCTACGTCATATCATTTCCATAATGGAGTAAGAAGGTTTTCTATCTATTCCATTTTCCAAATGTGTGCTTTCTTTGTAAACAAAACAAAACAAAAACAAAACAAAAAAACCACAATGTACTTTCGTGAAGCAAGGCAAACAAATATTACCAAATTATCAGGACCATATAAAAAAGCCTTTCTCACTTACAAAGGAAACCAATAATCTCATCCAGTGTGAAATAAAATGATTCCTGTTGATCAGTGTAGGAAACATCTTTGCAAGCTTACAGTACATGAAACTGACATCATCTCAATGCAAAGATACAGTCAATCTTTCCATAAACTCTCTAGCCTGTTTTACTTTGCATAATTACAGCAAAATCACCAATTTTAAATTCTGGAAAGATATACTTCTTGATCATGCTTTGTTTCATATAGAAATAAAAATGCAAGGTCTAGAAAATAAAGCTTATAAAAGCAGCAATTTTTACTGGTAATAAGCATAATGAAACTGCAAAAGTTAGAATCCAGTCAGTGAATACAATTTATATACATACATCATTATATTTATCAATTGAAATTATATTGCACATTAAATCCTACTGACAACGCACAGCCAAAAGAGAACATGAATGATTGCAAAAAAATATATGTATACAAGGAGAATATTCCAGACAGAATTTATAATGCTCCATAAGCAGAAACACTTAGACAGTGTCTATAAGGATACCTATTATTGATGTATGGTAGTGACCATGGGGCAAAACTTGTAAATAACCTCACAAGCCATTTTCTTCTCCAGCAATATAGCAATCTAGTTTCCCGTAAGTGTCTCAACTATTACTGAAAAATAGCCTCCTGGCATTTACAAAGCAGTTGACTTCATACTTTAGTCCATGCATATATAATTAGAGAGTTATATTTAAAATCAATATGCAATCCTTCAAAAGACATTATGCTTTTAAAACCTTAACTTTAAATTGATTTTTAACTATTTTATGTGCTTTGAAATTAGCATGTAACTTAGCCCTAGACACTCTGAGGTGGTGTTAGTTGTTTTATAAATGTGCTGAAGTTTATCACCAAGGCAATGTGAGGTTGGCGCTCGTACAACTTTTAACACTACCATTAATTTCACACTGAAAATAGAACCATAGCTACACTTTAGCCTAAAAAAAAATAAATAAAAAAAATAAAAAAAATAAAAAGCCAGATTTGACAATACTATGGTTTGGTTCATTTTTGCTAGAGGACCAGATCACAGAATGCATACGTAAAAAGCTCCATAATAATAATTACTCATCATTCTTGCAAGAGGGCTGTGCTCAAAGATTATGCCAAATCTTAATTATGTTTTCAGGAAAGAAAGTAATTTTTCTTCTCAAAAAATGTGAGCTGGGTGTGGCCACGCACACTTGGAGATCCTAACACAAAGGAGATGGAGGTAGGATGATTGGGAGTACGAGGCCAGCCTGGATAAGGTGGTAAAACCATGCTTCCAAATATTTTTTCTAATTGACCCCAGACCTTTGGAAAACCAGAAGAAATAAATAAACATATGCATGCACAAACATGTATGTGAGCATATGGACTTGCACGCACACATGCCATGTGCACGTGTGAGTAGCCACATATACATATGTGAGTGTGTGGATATGCACACACATATATGTGCACATGTGGATATGCATCTACCCACTCAGCTTGCAAGAAAATCCAACAAAAACTGAGTGGTGATCACTGAGCCATACTGGCCCCTGTGCCATCCCTGCTAACAAAATTAGCCCAGGAAGGCAGTTCTTAAATGATCTCCACCAAAAAAATTATAAGTATTGTTTAAGTAAGTACTCTTTTCCCTAAAGCGTTATCAAAATTCTCACTGTCGGGCCATTTCATTTACTATCATCTCTACACTACTGGAATCATTGCCATTTACCCTGTCTTATTTTAAGAAGTAAACATTAACTCCTTAGGAATCTCAATGGCTTTAATGAGAAATGACTGGACATCAGCTTTCATAGCCTTAAAGTCGGTCCCACGGGAAAAATTAGAATGGTTTCTCTAAAAATGTTTATTAGGGGGCTAAACGGCAGTGCAGATTGCAATCAGTATTTAAGCAAGGAGAGTCCACTGCCCTTTAAAATGTGATGGTCTCTGGTGGCATTTTAATAACATCATCCTTCAACTCCAGGCTCAAAATTTATTCTAGAACACTCAACTGAATTTGGCTCATTTTAAATGGAACTTTGTTATATTTTAAAAAATGGGCACTGGGATGGTTAGATACATTCCAAGACAGTATGTTACCTGCCTAATGACTCTGCACCTTCAAACTCATTGAAAACCAAGCAGTTTGAAATAAGCATATGGACATGCATCTGCTGAGCTGACATCTTCCTGTGGCCTAGCTGCTCTTTCCTCAGCAGTAGAGAAGAATGGTCTGCAGTGACCCTCCAGCTGATTGAATGTAAAATAGGAGAGTATGAAATGTGTTTTGTGAAGCAGAACTTTATGTCAGGTTAAAGCTAGACACATCTCCTCCACCAAGTCTGAGCTCGTCAATTGTGCACCTAAAATTTTATGGGGAAGGATACTGCTTGATGCAGTCCACCAGCGGTCCATAACAGCAGTCATTCACAATGCACTGCGGACAAATAAGAGAGGCGTTATCGGCTGGGCTGACTACAAACCCCACCACAGTAAACATTCTAAAAGCACTCATTACCCCTCGCACCCAACCACCATCCGAAAGAAGACTATCAAAAGGCTATTCAGATTTAATCACAGAAAACAAAAATTGCATGCTTTTTATTTACTATAAAAGCAAGCTGTTAAAAAGTAAAATGTTCTTCTCGAAAATAACTGCATTGCCATTTATGGTGTGCCCTGACCTCAGTGATAGTTTATGATGACAGTAATTAAATGAGGTTTAAGATCCTCTACTCGGCTAGGCAGATAACAGCATCGCCACTGAAAACAGCTGTGATTAATACCTGATAGACCTGGTTTGCTAGAACTCCATCTGGAATCTGAGAAGGGTCCCGTAGCATACTATTTATAACAGACTTGGAGGCTGTAAAAGGAAAGAGATGAACTATTAGCACACAGTCAACACACTTTTAATATGACATGAGAAGTGACGGATACCTATGTACACACAGATCCAGAAAAGAAGAGCAGTACTCATACTGATTATTTCCCTGAGATTTTCATCTAAGAGATGCTTTTAATTAGACCATTTTTGCCAAGTATCTGTAAGCTACATTGCCAGATTTGACAGTGACCTGATTTTTTCCAAGGTAAATTAACAAGTGTAGACCTAAAGCATATGTCTATTTGCAGACATATCAGTTTTGGAAAAGCCAGCTTTGGGGAAAGGGAAACACAACAGAAATAACCAGCAAAGATTTAACTGTTACAGGTAGAAAGGTAATTCCCAAGCACCTGTATGTGCACAGCTTAGCTAAGGCGGCACTGAGTTAAGGGCTTCAATAATGCCAAGAAAAACATCTTTCCATACTCCATCTGTCCAAAACAGTTCCCATCAACTGACACCACTTGTTATGTCCATTTTTCAGGTAAGCAAAACAGGTAGGACTGGCTGATAACTATGGGACTCTGAAATGAAGAAAAATAATGTGTGTGTGTGTGTGTGTGTGTGTGTGTGTGTATGCCGTTGCCTTCTTGTAGCCACTATTTTCAGGACCCCTGACAGAGACCACACTCCACAGATGCTCACTTTCCTGATAAGAACCACTCTACAATATTTGCATATAGTGTACCGCACAGTCTGACGTATACTCTGTGTCTTGACTAGTTGTACTATACCTAAACACAAATGAGATGCAGATCACTGTTCCACTGTCTTTGGTGACTAAGAAGTCTGTAGAGGCAGAACACAGATATATGCCCCCTTTCCCATCAGTGCTTGGTAGAGTCCTGTGTGTGACTTACAAATATAGAGGGTCTATCATGGTTATTTGGGAGGACAAAGTGGACAGGAAGTAGATATATTTTATATGTAAATAAAATTCCCACCCCAAATAGGTCTCACTACCTGCAAATTGAAATCCCAGGGACTACAATGTTAGAGAAAGGGCAGTATGGAAAGCATCAAGAGAGGGGCATATGTGAGATGCTCAGCTTTGAACAGCTGGGGAGGACAACCTGGTCCTACTTGGCTCCTGGTAGAAATCAATTCTGTCAAAAACCTCCTATGGAATCAACCTCAAAATGGCTAAGGGAGTGACCCATGCAGGGACTGCTTGAATGCCTCTTGTACAATTATCTAGTTAAGAAAGTTAGTAAAGATCATAGCTATGTGCCAATTTTAAGCTTGGTTTTTATTATCATGTTCTTTATCAACTTCAGTAGCCTTGGGATACTGAAAGATATGAGACAAGCTGTGGAAAGAAATAAGAAGATGGCATCTTTAGTGTAGAACTGACTCTAAGACAAATCATTTTAATTATTGCCTATTCCAATAACACAGCTTATAGCATCAAATTTGTAAACACGGTTGCACTATATGGGAGAGCCCATATGGAATCTCCAAAGAGTGCCACCCAGCTACCTTATCCAGTTCTCTCTTACAACCAGCTCTAAAACCTAGCAAGCACTGCTGGCCCCTTGCATTCAGTGACTGCATCTGCAGGCTATCGGATGCTATTTGAGTTGACTCCTCCAAAGAGTTCTCATGGGAGTCTCTTGAGAAAAGAGCTGCCACTCCATTTTGTTAAAGTTCAAGTAGGAGTCTGAACCAGATGAGACTTACACACTCACTGTGTTTTATAAACTTGGGCTGTACTCAGTTATTTCTGACAGAAATTACCAAGGGTAAGTGGTATGGATACTGAGACCAGGAGGCAGTAACCCATCACCTTACTTAGGAACAGATGATGTGGGAACAGGACTAGAAAGACAATAATGTGCCTGGTGGACCTGCCCACTTTCCCTAGCATAATTCTAAAGCCTAGCCAGATGGTAGAGATCAAAGCAGTTGTTCACATGTGTGGTCGCCTTCTCAGAGGATACCTCCTTTGGTCTGCCACTCATTTGCAGACGGTAATAGCATGCACACCCTTCTCTGACACCCAGCGAAACAGCAGCCTTCTCTGTGCACACCTGGTCATGAGGCGCAAAGGTGCTGCAATGCAAACTCATGCCAATGTGAAGAAAGCATTATTTATAGCCAAGTGTGATCCAAAGCTCTGGCCATTGGAAAAGCACTAACCTTGTAACAAATTACATGCAAATCTACTGTTCAAAATACATTTTAGAAGCTCTTTTTCATTATGAGAGCCAATGTCCCAAGATCTGAGAAAAGTGGGTCATTTATTTGGGGGGGGGGAATATCAAATATTAAATAAGAAAGTAATTAATTTCATCATAACTAAACGTTTGAATGGTGCTTCTCAGGATTTAGTATCTTTGTCATAGGCTTTTAAAAACATCATTTGAGGGTTGGAGAGATGGCTCAGTGGTCAAAGTCCCTGCCATGCAAGTCTAAGAACCAAAGTTCAGATCCTCAGAACCCATGTAAATGCCAAATGTGGGTGGGTACACTGGCCTTCTTGTACAGAGCTCAGAACGCATAGACAGCGGATCCTCAGAGTAAAGTGGCTAACGAGACAAGCCACACTGGTGAGCACTAGGTTTCATTAAGAGATCCTGAGGACCAGGTTGAAGAACAGTTGAGGATGATCTCCAACATCAACCTCAGGCCTTCACATGCATGCATAGTCTCAAACACAAGACACACACACACACACACACACACACACACACACACACACACACACGAAATTAAAAGAAAAAAAGCAACCTGGATATGTCAAAGAGAACATGACTCAAAACAAAAAGAATTAGTTATGTTTAACAAAACTGTAAAACCTGGAAACTGAGGTGTATTAATTGGGGGGTGGGCATCCCAACCCCTAACCTAAGGTTAAGGGAATACTGTGGAAGAGGGTTTAGGAAGATTGTAAGAGTTAGACAGGCTGCCTAAAGGCCTACATAACAGCTACACAAGTCAGCATGAACCAGTGAAATTTCACAAGGCCCCAGCCCTACATGAAGAGCTATGGCAGTCAATGACCGCTGAGTGAGAAAGAACCAGTTTTCTCTGGGGATGGGCTCCTGATGGTTTTTCTAATTCCAAGTGCTTGGCCCTAAGCACATGTACATAGGAGCAGCACTAACTGGGCACGGTGAGGGCCTCTTGCTTTTTCGTCCCTAGAGACAGAAGGCCCGTTCTCCCTGCTGAAACTTGTACTGCAGCACATGGATGATATCTCCTGTCTATAAAGAAGGCACAAAATAAGAATTCAAGTCTGGAGCCACTGCCACATGAACAGCAGAAGGCAGGCACTGGATAAAGCATGTCACAGAGGTGGCAGCAATGTTTCAACTGAGGCAGAATGCTCAAGACTGCGATGTGTTTGATATGGAATGCCTCTAAGATAAGGAACTTACAAAGCCAGTAGAACAAATACCCATGGAGCTGCTGTGTACTTTGGTTCATGTATCTATAATACATTTACTTCATCTACTTCAGCATTAATCTGTGTAACCTCTCTTCTGTTACTTACAAGTGGACTTCACTCTATCCTCTTACTTTCCATGTTCTGTCACTCTTTCTTTCTTCCTCTTCCCTTCATCTACTGAAATAAGTTTTATTTGCACTTCCTTTCTCAAGTTCCTTTGAAACCAACATGTTCCATATTTACTCCTTTGATCATTTTCTCAAACAAGGTTTTAAACTAAGTAGCCACTCTTTACCGTTTCTACACATACGGAAAGAAGACGGTGACCTCAGCCTTTCCCACCAGCTCTGAGAGCTGAATGAGTCTCTGAGAATAGAGATCTGACTTTAGAACACAGCTTGATCTTTTACCTGTTTACTAGAAACCTAATAATAGGTTCACACCTGGACACGTGAGCTCCTCAGTCATGGGTTCTTGGCTGGCATTTACAGTAGCAGATGTGTGCTCCCTCCTGCGGAGTAGGGATTGAATCCAATCATAGAGTTGTTGGCTAACCCAGTAATGTTCATGCCACCATTGCACCCATGGCTTATCTTGCCAGGCTGATCAGACCCCAGCTGCACTGGGTAAGTCACTTTACATTTCAGAGGGGAGTAGAGTGATACAGGAAAGTGTCCCACAATGGAGGCATAGTCCTAGTACTTGCCACTTTTTCAGAGTTGATTCTTAATTTAATTTTTACCAACCATCTGTCAATTTGCTTTGCAGTTTCTTGAGACCTCTTGTCCACTCCCTTAGTTTGGGCTCTCTGCACTGAACATAATCATAAATTTGGACTCAAATCCACTGACATGCTGCTGACCTCTTCCTAGTTTCTTTCTCTTTCCCTGATAGGCCACAACCTAATGGTACATATGGTAAGCAAGTATCCCCTAGGAAACTAAAATTATTTCTAGTCCTTTTTTCATGATTTAATCTATGTGCAGATGTTCAATTCCAGCTCTGGTGAATTTTAGTTACCCTGGCTGTGAAAGAGAGTAAAATGGGCACTCGGAACAGCTGTGAAGGTTGAACTGTAAAGCACTTCCACTGACTGCGACCTGGGCTTCTGCAATGCTTACAAGCTAGCTCCACTGTTGTCAGATAGTGTGGCCTGCCTTCCGCCTCCCAATACTGCATTGTCAACAAGCACAGCATTCCTGTCTGCTGCGGAGGGAGTCAAAAAGACTTCATGGGTTCCACATGAAGTCAAGAGTGACCCAAAAGTAGATATTGTGGCTAAAGCACACAGTTCACTATCAAATCTATTCCAAGGAAAAGAACTGCGAGAGTATTTTCAATTCTTCTATTGGTATGTGTATTTAGCTGAAGTGTTCTCAACGGAGTTGGGTATGTTAACATCAAGTTTGTTCACAGCCCTGTAGAAATTTTTTTTCTCTAGCTAGCTATGGCCATATATGAGAGCAAACAAGGCCCAGACCTCATACTCATATTGATAATGCTTGCCTCCCTAGATGTCATTTAAATATGTAGCCAGTTACCAGAAGATTCTAATGCAAGCAAGTAGATGAACTGGTTATGCTCTGAAAACTCCTGCGAGGCACGGCCAACGGTGGCTTTTAGTGAATTCCACCTGAGCTAAGGCAAAGCCCATCCATCTAACTGGCATCCCTAATCTAAGATCACGAAGAAGTTTATACATGGTAGACCAGCTCAGCCTGTTTAATGGATAGTGGGTAACCACACAGAAGAAAGGATAAGTGACAGAAGGACAGAGGGAGAAAGAGGAGATGGCTATTTGTAAGACAAGTTCATGTACAGCTGTGGTGATGGAACATAGGTGGCTAATCCTGGGGAACAGCTATGCTATGTCTCCCAAGATGTACCAGGGATTTCTTAGGCTGAAAACAGGCTGAGCTCCAAGACACGAAAGCCTAAATACCAGCCACTGTTTAATCCTTTCTCCAAAGTTATTTAAGGTTAAAGCCTGTAGACATCAAGGCTAGGGGAGTCTCAAGCTATAACTCCACGGACATCAGCATGTCAGGGTCTCCCCTGGAAAACTAATTTTGTCATGGGCCTTAGAAGCCGAGACTCACCTTTACAGCTCGGGCTGTCCTCAAAGTTGTAGACGTTAGCCCATCAGGGCCTGATGAACAAGTGATGACTAAATTCCTACAGGACAAATTCAAATCTGTTCTCTGCCTAGCAAGGAAGCAAGTAAGAAATTTAAGAGTTGTGGAATAGGAAATAGCACTTAAGGCCAAAAGGAAGACATCTCCCAAGAATGACTGATCCTGATGATCAGAACCTTGTCTCTGGCAAATGGCAGCTTCAGGACCACTGAACATCAACTGGAGTCTACCAAACACACTAATGGCTATTCCTTCGACATCTGGCTAAGCCATAATTTTACATAATTTCTCCTAAAGCTCCTATACATAGCCTCCAAAACTACAAATTCTCCCCACCCCCATCTTTCCCTTGGCCCATACTTTAAAACTCAGTTCAACTGCTCTCTTTGTGGAGCTCCTATCCTCTCCAGATCTTACTATTTCCCACTTCTTTCATAAGATTTCATGCACTCTGCCCACAGTTGGCCATAAGTCTCAGCATTTGCTTTGATAGTCTGCAGGGCAGAGCCTTTCAGAGGCCCTCTGTGGCAGGCTCCTAACTTGTTTCTTCTTTTCTCCTTCTGATGTCCATTCTCTTTGCCTTTCGGGATGGGGATTGAGCAGTTTAGCTAGAGTCCTCCTTCTTGATTAGTTTCTTTAGGTGTACAGATTTTAGTAGGTTTATCCTATATTATATGTCTATATGAGTGAGTATATACTGTGTGTGTCTTTCTGTTTCTGGGATAGCTCACTCAGGATGATCTTTTCCAGTTCCCACCATTTACCTGAGCACAGGAGTCTTTCCTAAGACTCATACTCCAACCAAGTACCATGGATGGAGATAACCCTAGAACCCCTGCACATATGTAGCACATGGCAGTTCAGTATCCAAGTGGGCTCCATAGTAATGGGAACAGGGACTGCCTCTGACATGAACTGATTGGCCTGCTCTTTGATCACCTCACCCTGATGGGGGAGTAGCCTTACCAGGCCACAGAGAAAGACAATGCAGCCACTCCTGATAAGATATGAGATCTGATAGACTAGGATCAGAAGGAAGGAGAGGAAGACGTCTCCTATCAGTGGACTTGGGGAGAGACATGTAACTAATAAAATTTAAATAAATTAATTAATAAAAATTAAAATAAAAAATATTTAAAAAAAACTCAGTTCAATTCTTATCTCATTTGTTCAAGTAATTCTTGTTTTTATAAGCTACATGTCTTCTTCATATCTTAGACTTGAAAAGACTCCTACCAATCTTTTGGCAATCGCATAATCACTGTTTTAATATCTGTTTAAAAGAGATTGGTCAGAATGCTACCAGAATTTAAAATCATACCATACATAAAAAAATTAAATGAAAAAGGAATTTTTAGACTAATGTAGTTGCTACTGCTGTCTTAAATGTCTGAGGACATATGATGGTTTTAATATTCTCAATAAAATTTCAAATCACCTAAAAGACAAATCATTGTACAAGTCTGTACAGAAATTTCTAGATTAGGTTAACTGAGGTGAGAAGCCTTGCCCTAAATATGCTACCGTCCGCCCCATGTGTTGGGATCCTAGCTGAGCCAAAGGAGAAAATGAAATGAGCATTCATCTCTGTCTCTGCCTCAGGACTATAGACACCATGACCAGTTAGCCTTGAATTCCTGCTGCCAGACCTCTCTGCCATGAGGAACAGCCAGTGCCCCTGAGTCCATGTAATCATTTCTTTCTCTCTCAGGCTGCTTTTGTCGGGTATTTTGCCACAGCAATGAGAAAAACAACTAATACAGGGTTTTATACACAGGAAAAATTAGTGTCATCATAAGTCCCCAGAAGAAAAGAAAAAGTCTCTCGAGTTTACTGCTACTTGAAAAGCCATAGTTTTCAGACTTTTAAGCTTAGCATCAGGTAGCTCTAAATTCCTGAGTTTGATTAATTTATTCACCTTTTCAAACTCAAAAATGTTTAAAATTTTTGGCGACTTCCTACATGTACAATGCATTCTAACTGCTCTTTCCTCCTACCTGCTCATATCTGTCTCCCTTCTATCTCTATCAACCCCATCTCAGCCTCTACCCTAGATTCATGACTTTTAGTTTTTGTTAGTGACCCATCTGTCTGGCCACTGAATTAGGATTATTCACTGGCGCTCCGGCGGGGTCTGACACTGAAAGGTCTGAGTTTTCTTCTGGGATCTATCAGCAGCAAATAGTTCAGCAGTGAGGGCTACGACCTCCGTGGGTTGTCCCTCCACGGTCAATGGATTCATTCTTGTGCAGACCCAGTGGAGGCATCCACAGCTGCTGAAAGTTTGTGATTGTAATGACTGTCTTCCTCAGAAGAGGGACCTTTGTAGCTCTTCTCTTAATCTTCTGGCTCTATTCTTGCTGTGTTTTCAGTGTCCCCTCCTTCTCAGTGTCCCCCAAGCCTTGGAGGGTGATGTAAATGTCTTATTTGGAGCTGAGTCCTCATCTGTCTGTCCTTTATTTCTAGGACTTTATGCAGCCATGCGTCCTTCTATTCATCATTATCCACTGGAGACAGGCTTCTCTCATTAAGGCTGAGAGTAGGCTCTGTCAATATATATAAACATAAATATTTACATGGCAATGACTTTATGTCAATTTAGCTAAATGATAGTCGGTTCCCCCCTAGGGCCTATGATCTTCCCTGTCATATTTTCTTTTGTATGCCTATGTATCTATGTCTATCTATCTATCTATCTATCTATCTATCTATCTATCTATCTATCTATCTTTCAGCAAGTGTACAGTACTGGGCATTTATTCCCTCCTGTGGAGTTGGCCTTGGAGAACAGTTGGTTACTCACAGACCAACAGTGCCACTATTGCATAACTAGGCACTTCTTGCTTGACAGGTTGCTGTCAGTTCATAGGGTTCACAGCTGGGTAAGACCACAGATGTCTCTTCTTCCCTATTATCTTATATAGCATCTTCTAGGATGAGGAATATAAACCTGAATTCCTGAATGTGATCTACAAACTATCCTCTACTCTGCCCTTTTTAAGTGTTTGAGACAGGGTTTCAGGTTTCAAGCTGGCCTAGAACTCAGCATGTACCTCAGATTGGTCTTGAACTTGCAGTGATCCTTCTGCCTCATCCTCCGGAATGCAGAGATCATATGGGTGAGCCACTATGCCCAGCTAAGTAAATGTTTTGTAACCTTATATGTTTTAAAACTACATTTATTTATTTAGTGGGGTTGGGGCATGCATACCATAGTTAGTCTGTGGAGGTCAGAGGACAGATTTTGGCTTTTGGAATGAATGCTATCACTCCACTATGTGGGTCATAGGGATCAAATTCAGGTTATTAGACCTAGTGGCAAGCTCCTTTATACACACACACACACACACACACACAAAAAGAGATCATCTAAGAATGACAATTTATTTTTCTCAATTGGTCTGTTTAGCCATACTACTTAGGCAATTTATTCTTTAAATTTTAAGACTGTATTTTAACTACATTTCTCCCTTTCCTTTCCTCCCTCCAAGCCCTCCTATGCACTCCTCCCTGCTCTCCTCTCAATTCATGGCCTCTTTGTTTCATCCTTATTGCATGCATAATACGTATTTGTATATACGGATATATTCCTAAATATGACCTGTTGAGTTCACATAATGATACTTATGTTTTGAGGGCTGACCATGTGCAATTATAAGGCCACAGATAAGGTGTATCTGTTTATACAATGCCACTATACAGAAGGCGTGACTCCATTGACAAAGGAATTGCTTATATCAGAGTCCTTGACATCCTGTTCAAAATCAGAAGTATGTCTCTCAGGTGCTCTGAACAAGATAACAACACAACAGTTTGCTGAATGAATGAATAAACACACTGCCAAACAAAAAGCTACTAAAAATTCCAGTCCTGTTTGTGTTCCCTGTTATTGGAGTGATTTTTTTTTCATAGGCAAGTACATTTGACTTCACTTGTGGTTTTTCTTTTTAAGAATTAATGGGCTTAAAACTCCATTTAAGAGAAATAAAATAAGAAATACAAAATAAAATATAATACAATGAATCTTAGAAAAGTGTTGAAAATATCTTAGCGTGTGTATCCAAAAAGGAAGCATTTACCTCTAACACACACACGTAAATAACTTTACTAGCACTGTAATGTAACTTTGGTAACAATTATCTATCATTTTATAAATGTTTTATATTTATGCCAAAATAGTCTATCTCTTAAAGGAGAATTATACATTTCCATTTTGAAATAGAAACCGAGGTAGTGAAATAACCGAGGGGGGCGCTTCCCACCAAGCCTCCCACTTGAGAAGGACACCTGGGGCTCATGCGGTGAACGCGGAGAACCAACTCCTGAAAGTTGTGTTATATCCACATATGCACATGTGCACGCATGCGCGCGCGCGCACACACACACACACACACACACACACACACACATACAGACACACACTGAGTGTAATAAAAACTTAAATGTAAATGACAAAAATATCAAGAAATGTTACGTCACGCACATGTGACAATGGTCCTGTACTATTCCAAGTTTCTCAAATTTTAGAAAGGCTGATTGAGCATTTGTACCATGTCACAGGAATGTGCACTGAGGGATGTGAGGCACCTTAAGTTTCCATGTCCCTGGGCATGCTCAAATGTATGTGGGTGCCTGTACATGTATGTACTTGTACATGTGGAGGCCTTGTTTCTTGGGAGCCATTTGCCTTGTTTTTTGAGCTAAGGTTTCTCACTGGAGCTCATTAATTCGCTAGTGTGGCTAGCCAGCGCACCCCAGGGACCTGCCTTTCTCTGCTTCCAGGGGGCTGGGATTACAAGTACATGCACACCATCCATGTGTGTTCTCTGGTTCCGGAGAAGAAACGCAAGTCCCGTGCTTGCATGACAATCAAGCCGTTCACTATGGCGCACAAATTTCCATTTCTTAGCGAAATGAAACAAAACGAACAAGAGCAGGCATTTACTTACACACTATGCCGGGCACTACTCTAACTACATCAGCTTGGGCCAGGATTCAGCTCAGTGGTGGAGAACCTGTGCAACATGCAGTGCCCTGGGTTCGACCACCAGCACCACAGGAAAGAAACAGAACCCCCACAAACTTCACTTGTATCAATCGATTGAAACGTTTATGATGTAGCTATTGTTACCTTCCCAGGGAAGAAACTAAGGCATGAGCACTTTGCATAATCTGCCAATATCTCCTTCCTACTTGGTGATGGGGATGCGACTTGGTCCATTCACTGGCTATTTTTCTGCAGCTTTCGTTCCATAGTTGAAGCCATCTGAAGCATCCTGGATCAGGGCATCCTTCCTGTCAGAGCACCACCTAAGGCTTCCTGCAAAGTCCTCTGTGCCATGGGCAGAGAAGACAGGGCACATAGAGGTGCTAACCTTTGTCATCTCTTCTTCTGGGTTCCAGTTTGAGAGAGAGAGACAGAGATAAAGAAAAGACTCAGCCCAAAGGCCAAGAATAAAGTTCATGGGACAGAAAAACCTGACAAACCTAAGCATGAAGGTTCACACCTATAATTCCAGCATTTTGGGAGGCTGAAACAGGACTCTTTCCAGTGTGAATCTAGCTTGGGCTCCACAGTTAGACCCAGAACTCCTTGGCCTGCCTTGTGAAACCCTGTCTTTAAGACTAGAACAAAAGCAAACAACAGAAACCTGACAAGATCTCAAATGTCTTACAGGCTACAGAGGAAAGAAAACTGGATTCTCCTACATGTGACCCCACAGTAGCTACTTATATAGCCAAGTTTGTACTATTCAGTGAGAGAGGACAGGTCTCTGCCTCGAGACTCAGTAACTTCCAGAAGCATCCCGGGCCCACCAAGTCTTCTGGGCCCACTTATTTATATCTACTAGGTTTCTATTTGCTGGCAAAGACCCATACCACATCATGAGGTCTGTCACCATGTTCTATGAGAAAGAAGCTAGTTCTCAGTCATTAAAAGTGCTACCCAAGGTTAGACGGATTCATGGTCAGATAGAGTGCAAAGGCAAGAACCATTCCTTTTCCTGGAAGACTCCCTCATCTAATGGGAAAAGAAGAACCTACATTTCTTATCGCAAATTTTACAAGAGGTGGATATAGGAAGCCTAGAGTGAACATTAAAGGTAGCTAAACATGGAAATCCACACACTTTCAGGACATTGAAAGGAACACTTCTTGGGAACCAAGCCCATGTGACTAATTACAGCCAGGGACTGGTGTGGCTATTTAGAAATCACTTTCTTCTGATTCTCCTGGGAGGGGGGAATCTCAACTTTCAAGGAAAACACAGCTATTCAGTTTCTGCCCATTATCCAAGGATATTCTCTACAGCTTTCTTATATTTTACCAGTTACCAGAGCTCCCCCCTCAAAGAAACCGTCAAAATCTTACTGTGAGAGAACCTATGAGTGGAAGGCAAGGTATATACAGGTCATCTTCACTTCAAGGAGGAACAAAGGACATAAAAAATAACCTACCAGATTAAAAAATATATATATA